>NC_088397.1:62427023-62727023 GCF_034236695.1 Oncorhynchus nerka | reverse complement strand
TTACACAGCCTGGAGGTGTGTTTTGGGTCATTGTCCTGTTGAAAAACAAATGATAGTGGGACTAAGCGTAAACCAGATTGGATGGCGTATTACTGCAGAATGCTGTGGTAGCCATGCTGGTTAAGTGTGCCTTGAACTCTAAATAAATCAGACAGTGTCACCAGCAACGCACCCTCACACCATCACACATGCTCCTCTATGCTTCATGGTGGGAACCACATATTAATCTACTCTGCGTCTCACAAAGACACAGCAGTTGGATCAATCTCAAATATGGACTCATCAGACCAAAGGACAGATTTACACTGTCCATTGCTCGTGTTTCTTGGTCAATGCAAGTCTCTTTTTATGATTGGTGTAGTGGTGTCTTTGCAGCAATTCGACCATTAAGGCCTGATTCACGCAGTCTCCTCTGAACAGTTGATATTGAGATGTGTCTGTCACTTGAACTCTGTGAAGCATTCATCTGGACTGCAATTTCTGAGGCTGGTAAATCTAATGAATTTATCCTCTGCAGCAGAAGTAACTCTGGGTCTTCCTTTCCTGTGGCAGTCCTCACGAGAGCCAGTTTCATCATAGTGCTGATGGACTCTCGCTTTGCTTTGCTTAATATGGACTTGGTCTTTTACCAAATAGGGCTATCTTCTGTATACCACCCCTACCTTGTCACAGCACAACTGATTGGCTTAAACGCATTAAGGAAAGAAATTCCACAAATACATTTTTAACAAGGCACACCTGTTAATTGAAATGATTTCCAGGTGACTACCTCATGAAGCTGGTTGAGAGAATGCCAAGAGTTGGCAAAGCTGTCATCAAGGCAAAGGGTGGCTACTTTGAAGAATCTCAAATCTAAAATAGATTTAGATTTGTTTAACACTCTTTAACACTTGGTTACTGCATGCTTTCATATGTGTTATTTCATATTGTTGATGTCTTCACTATTATTCTACAATGTAGAAAATAGTCAAAATAAAGAAAAATCATTGAATGTGTAGGTGTCCCCAAAATTGACTGGTACTGTATATACAGTTGAAGTTGGAAGTTCACACACACACACACACACACACACCGTAGCCAAATATATTTAAAAGTTTTTCTAAATTCCTGACATTTAATCCAAATAAAGATTCCCTGTCTGAGGTCAGTTAGGATCACCACTATTTTAATAATATGAAATGTCAGAATATTAGTAGAGAGAATTCTTTATTTCAGCTTTTATTTCTTTCATTACATTCCCAGTGGGTCAGAAGTTTACATACAGTCAATTAGTATTTGGTAGAATTGCCTTCAAAATACTTAACTTTGGTCAAACATTTTGTGTAGCCTTCCACAACCTTCCCACAATAGGTTGGGTGAATTTTGGCCCATTCCTCCGAACAGAGCTGGTGTAACTTAGTCAGGTTTGTAGGCCTCCTTGCTCGCACACGCTTTTTCAGTTCTACCCACACATTTTCTATAGGATTGAGGTCAGGGCTTTGTGATGGCCACTCCAATACCTTGACTTTGTTGTCCTTAAGACATTTTGCTACAACTTTGGAAGTATGCTTGGGATCATTGCCCATTTGGAAGACCCATTTGAGACCAAGCTTTAACTTTAACTGATGTCTTAAGATGTTGCTTCAATATATCCACATAATTCTCCTGTCTCATGATGCCATCTATTTTGTGAAGTGTACCAGACCCTCCTGCAGCAAATACCACCCACAACATGATGCTGCCACCCCCGTGCTTCACGGTTGGGATAGTGTTCTTTGGCTTGCAAGCCTCCCCCTTTTTCCTCCAAACATAACGATGGTCATTATGGCCAAACAGTTCTATTTTTGTTTCATCAAACCATAGGACATTTCTCCAAAAAGTACAATCTTTTTCCCCTTGTGCAGATGCAAACCGTAGTCTAGCTTTTTTAATGGTAGTTTTGGAGCAGTGGCTTCTTCCTTGCTGAGCGGCCTTTCAGATTGTGTCAATATAGGATTAGTTTTACTGTGGATATAGATATTTTTGTACCCGTTTCCTCCAGCATCTTCACAAGGTCCTTTGCTGTTGTTCTGGGATTGATTTGCACTTTTCACACCAAAGTACGCTCATCTTTAGGAGACATTCCTGAGCAGTATGACGGCTGCGTGTTCCCATGGTGTTAATACTTGCGTACTATTGTTTGTACAGATGAATGTGGTACCTTCAGGCGTTGGAAATTGCTCCGAAGGATGAACCAGACTTGTGGAGGTCTAGAATTTTTTTCTGAGGTCTTGGCTGAATTGTTTTGATTTTCCCATGATGTCAAGCAAAGAGGCACTGAGTTTGAAGGTAGGCCTTGAAATACATCCACATGTACACCTCCAATTGACTCAAATTATGTCAATTAGCCCATCGGAAGGTTCTAATTCAATGACATCCTTTTCTGGAATTTTCCAACTTAGTGTTTGTAAACTTCTGACCCACTGGAATTGTGATACAGTGAATTATAAGTGAAATAATCTGTCTGTAAATTGTTGGAAAAATGACTTGTGTCATGCACAAAGTAGATGTCCTAACCGACTTGCCAAAACTATAGTTTGTTAACAAGAAATTTGTGGAGTGGTTGAAAAACGAGTTTTAATGACATGATGTATGTATGTGTGTATGTGTGTACGTATGTGTGTATGTGAGACAAAAGCCATTGTTAGACGGAGGGAACAAAGGAAGCCGGGACAATGGGCGAGAGACGGACAAAAGCCGCGGGCTGCAGGAAACAGTGTAGATAACAATGCCAGCGGAATGTGCCGACCGACCCGGGAACAGAGGGGAAAATGCAGAGTGCATAGTGATTAGAGGTCCCCCCCCATTCCCCCTTTCACATTATGTCTCTACACAAAGCCACCTGCCTGCCAGAAGCCAAGGCTCTAAACCTGAGAGTGAGAGAATGAGAGTGAGAGTGGGAGTGAGCGAGTAGAGAGAGAGAGCGACCTAATACATTCACCAATGGCTTTACAGAGCTTTTAATGTGTTGGACGGGGAACTCTAGTTCTCAACACCACAGATTACAAGCCATAGGGTGGATATATGAGGGTGCGGGGGGATGAGCTTAATAATGTCTGAACTTCCTGAACATAGAGGATGGGCAATAATGCCTGTGACAACAACCTTTACAATCCACTCAAGTCCCCTCCCTCTGCACACCTCAAAGCCCTTCACCTCAAATACTCTGTTCATTTGACTGTTCGTAATGAGTGATGCTTAAGGAGTGATGCTTTTTCTCTGTAGGGGGTGTTGGTGGCAGGAAGTGTGAGAGTTTTTGGGGGGTATTTTATTAGGATCCGCATCAACTATTGCGATAGCAGCAGCTACTCTTCCTAGGATCCACAAAAAACATGAAATAATACAGAACATTAATAGACAAGAACATCAAGGACAGAACAACATACATTTTAAACATCACACAGCCAACATATCAGTACATACACACAACATATCTAGGTAAACAGGGGAGAGGCGTTGTGAGGTGTTGCTTTATCTGTTTTTTTAAAACCAGGTTTGCTGTTCACTTGAGCAATATGACATGCAATCAAAATCAAATTTTATTAGTCACATGCACCGAATACAACAGGTGTAGACCTTACAGTAAAATGCTTACTTACGACCCCCTAACCAACAATACAGTTTTAAAAAATACAAGTAAGAATAAGAAATAAAAGTAACAAGTAATTAAAGAGCAGCAGTAAAATAACAATAGCGAGACTGTACCGATACCCACCTGTGTACAGAGTCAATGTGCGGGGGCACCAGTTAGTTGAGGTAATATGTACATGTAGGTAGAGTTATTAAAGTGACTATGTATAGATGATAATAACAGAGATTAGCAGCTGTGTAGGGGGGTGGCAATGCAAATAGTCCAGGTAGCCATTTGATTAGATGTTCAGGAGTCTTATGGCTTTGGGGTAGAAGCTGTTTAGAAGCCTCTTGGACCTAGACTTGGTGCTCCGGTACCGTTTGCCGTGCGGTAGCAGAGAGAACAGTCTATGACTAGGGTTGCTGGAGTCTGTCAATTTTTAGGGCCTTCCTCCGACACCACCTGGTGTAGAGGTCCTGGATGGCAGGAAGCTTGGCCCTAGTGATGTACTGGGCCATACGCACTACCCTCTGTAGTGCCTTGCGGTCAGAGGCAGAGCATTTGCCATACCAGGCAGTAATGAAACCTCTCGATGGTGCAGCTGTAGAACTTTTTGGATCTGAGGACCTGAGGACCCATGCAAATCTTTTCAGTATCCTGGGGGGGGGAATAGGTTTTGTTGTGCCCTCTTCACAACTGTCTTGGTGTGTTTGGACCATGTTAGCTTTGGTATGCGTCTCTGTGTGTGGAGTAAAAGTAAAAGTGGTCTAGAGTTGTTTTTTCATCTGGTTGCACATTTAACATGATGATAGAAATTTGGTAAGACGGATTTAAGTTTCCCGGCTACTAGGAGCGCCTATGGATGAGCGTTTTCCTGTTTGCTTATGGCGGAATGCAGTGCATTCAGTGCAGTCTTAGTGCCCGCATCAGTGGTGGTATGTAGACAGCTACGAAAAATACAGATGAAAACTCTTTGGTAAATAGTGTGGTCTACAGCTTATCATGAGATACTCTACCTCAAGCGAGCAAAACCTTGAGACGTCCTTAGATATCGTGCACCAACTGTCATTTACAACTGTCATTTACAAAAATGACCCCGCCACCCCTTGTCTTACCAGACGCCGCTGTTCTGTCCTGCCGATACAGCGTATACAGCATATAACCAGCCAGCTGTATGTTGATAATGTCATCGTTCAGCCATGACTCCGTGAAGCAGAACATATTACAGTTGTTAATGTCCCGTTGGTAGTTTAATCTTCCGCGTCGGTCATCAATTTATTTCCAAAAAGACTGCACGTTAGCAAGCAGAATGGAAGGAATTGGGGGTTTATTCAATCGCATACGAATTCTCAGAAGGCCCTTTTTCCCCACCTTCTTGTCATGCAAATGACGGGCCTGTTCTGGGCCTGTTCCCTGGAAAGCAGTAGATCATTCACGTCAGACTTGTCAAAAGAAAAAAAAGATTGTGCCAGTCCGTGGTGAGTAATTTCAGTTCTGATGTCCAGAAGTTATTTTCGATCAAAAGACACAGTAGCAGCAACATTAAGTACAAAATAAGTTACAAAAAAAAACAAAAAAAACACAATTAGTTATGTAAAACGTGAGCCTTGTTCTCCAGCACCATCTTGTTGTAATCATGGCTCTAAATCAGGGATCACCAACTAGATTCAGCTGCGGGCCAATCTTTTCTTGTGCGGATAATTGTAGAAGCCCAAACAGATATAATATTTGACTAAAACAGTCATTTCAAACCTTGATTACATTTGTTTAGTCTTTCTATTATGTGTGGGAATAGTTGGGAACAGATTTAGATCACTTGGAGCGGATTTCCTGGTGTTTTTACAGTCATGTCCAACAATGAATTTGCACAGAAACCTTTGGGGGCAAAATTAAACCACTTGCAGTCCGCCAGTTGGAGAATCTTGATCTATATAAAACTGTATGTTTTCTTGAATTTGTTCTGGATTTGGAGACTGTGAAAAGACTCCTGGTGGCATGTCTGGTGGGGTAAGTGTGTGTCAGTGCTGTGTGTAAGTTGACTGTGCAAACTATTTGGAATTTTCAACAAATGAATGATTCTTCTAAAAACAAGAAGTAATGCAGTCAGCCTTTCCTCTACTTTGAGCCAAGAGAGACTGGCATGCAATCCCGATCTGTTCACCGGATGTGCTACTGATCCCGTTTCTGCTGTTCTGCCTGTAGCTATGGAACCCTGACCTGTGTACTGTTCATGCTACTCTGCACCTACTGTCTCAACCTCTGAATGCTCAGTTATGAAAAGTCAACTGACAATTACTCCTGAGGTGCTGACCTGTTGCACCCTCTACAACCACTGTGATTATTATTCGACCCTGCTGGTCATCTATGAACATCTTGAAGATGGATCTGGCCTTAATGGCCATATACTCTTATAATCTCCACCCGGCACAGCCAGAAGAGGAATGACCACCCCTCAGAGCCTGGTTCCTCTCTAGGTTTCTTCTTAGATTCCAGCCTTTCTAGGGAGGTTTTGCTAGCCACCGTGCTTCTACATCTGCATTGCTTGCTCTATGGGGTTTTAGGCTCAGTTTCTGTATAAACACTTTGTGACAACTGCTGATCTAAAAAGGGGCTTTATAAATGTATTTGATTCATAGTATTGATATTAGCCCTCTGAACACAGTGAAGAGCAAGACATGCCGCTCTGTTTTGGGCTAGCTGCAGTTTTTCTAGGTCCTTCTTTGCAGCACCTGACCATATAACTGGTCACCCCTCTATCCGTGTCCATGGACACAAAGGCAGAATGAATCTGATTGAGTTACAGACCTGATGACAGCGTGGTTTGCACTAAGGTGTGTGTGGAGGTTATCTGGGGTTGAGGTCCGGGGTCCATATCTAATCTTAGAGTTAAACAATGCTGTAGCGTAAGAGCTCAGACAATGCTAGGGCTTGCCTCGTCTCGGGCCTCCCATGTAGAATTGTAGTGTGATTTGAATAAATTGTTACATGTCATTTCAGCAAGCCATGACACCCACCATCTCAGATTGTTCTGAAATAATTTATGTAGTTAGAAAGATAAGACTAGCAGGGGGGAAAACATCACCAGATTCACAGGGACTACATTACATAGGATGAAAAAGCAATACTATAAGCAGCAGCTCCATACTACTTGTCAGACAGAGAACTGATACGGTATACTGGTTGTTGGGGTGGGAGTGGCACAGTGGAGGCGCCTCAGAGGAGGAAAGGGCAGGACCATCCTCCTCAGTGAATTTCATAAAAATAAAAATTCTAAAACATTTAAAATAAATCCTTTTTAGATAAAAGTATTAACGTCACCAAATAATTGATTAAAACACACTGTTTTGCAATGAAGGTCTACAGTAGCTTCAACAGCACTCTGTAGGGTAGCACCCTTGTGTAGCCGGAGGACAGCTAGCTTCCGACCTCCTCTGGGTACATTGACTTCAATAAAAAACCTAGAAGGCTCATGGCTCTCACCCCCTTCCATATAGACTTACACAGTAACTATGACAACTTCCGGAGGATGTCCTCCAACCAATCAGAGCTTTTGCAGCATGAACTGATATGTTGTCCACCCAATCAAAGGATCAGAAAATGAATCTAGTACTGAAAGCATAAGCTACATCTAGCTAGCACTGCAGTGCATACAATGTGGTGAGCATTTGACTCAAAAATAAAGGAGAAGCAAGAGAGAGTAATTTTTTAACTTTCAGTTTCACTTACTTAGCTAGCAAAGGCAGCTAGCAAAGATAGCTAGCTAGTTTTCGTTTTACTAATTTATTGCCACCGGGCCCTCACGGTGTAACTGCTAAACTTCTTACTGACTATAAACTAAACGTTACTGCATGATTGAAGCGGGTTTACTAAGTCCTTAGTTCTGTTAGCTATGTTGACTATGACGTTACTTTAGCTAATATGGCAACAACGATGTAGGCTGTGTGTAGCGGTTTTGATATGGTTTGGCTTGGAAAGTTTTTTTGCCTGGTCACATACAGCTGATGTGTTGTGCATTGAAGTCCACAAGTAAAGGTAAAAGGTGAGGGGAGGAGAGAAGGGAATACAACGTGGCTGCTATGTAAGTAACCTGTCTTTACGTGTGATCGGGACATTTATTTGAACAGTTGTTTTGGTGGGGGGGGAAATCTGTACTTCACTTTTTAAACAAAACTTATTTGACTACATTCTTAAAGAAAATAATGATTGAACAGTTTTTTTGGGGGGGTATCTGTACTTTACTTTACTGTACTTTACTTCATTACGATTCTGTTGAAAAACATTTCTTAAAACGGAAGCAAACAGAACGAAATGGGGATAAACATCAAATTCTCGACCTGTGTGCAACTACTTTGTAAACGTTTATTCATAGGCTTGGTTGTAGCAACCTCATGATGGGTATAGGGATTTTTTAATTTTTTTTTATTTTACCCCTTTTTCTCCCCAATTTCGTGGTATCCAATTGTTGTAGTAGCTACTATCTTGTCTCATCGCTACAACTCCCGTACGGGCTCGGGAGAGACGAAGGTTGAAAGTCATGCGTCCTCCGATACACAACCCAACCAAGCCGCACTGCTTCTTAACACAGTGCGCATCCAACCCGAAAGCCAGCCGCACCAATGCGCCGGAGGAAACACTGTGCACCTGGCCACCTTGGCTAGCGCACACTGCGCCCAGCCCACCACAGGAGTCGCTGGTGCGCGATGAGACAAGGACACCCCTACCGACCAAGCCCTCCCTAACCCGGGCGACGCTAGGCCAATTGTGCGTCGCCCCACGGTCGCGGCCGGTTACTCCAGAGCCTGGGCGCGAACCCAGGGACTCTGATGGCACAGCTGGCGCTGCAGTACAGCGCCCTTAACCACTGCGCCACCCGGGAGGCCCCGGTATAGGGAAAATTTGAGTATCATGTAGTAGCCAAACCTATGGATGTTACGTTGAACTGGTTGAATGAAATATGAATGACAGTCATCCAATACGCCGTAATAGAAATAACATCTCTAAAATCCTCCTCCCTCATCATAAACGGCACCGACCACCACTGGATTGGCGTGAGTTGTAGTGGGGTCCATGGGTTTGATCATTTTATTGGATTCCTCGTGTTTTACCTGTTGTTAGGAATAATGATGTTCCAAATCAGATGTTGAGTACTATATTTATTGAAGATGATATGAATCCTATAATTTAAAATGTAGGTGCAATCAATTAGGCATAATTTCTCAACATGGCTCATAGGTTATCTGTGGTCAGGTCTATGGTAGTCCTAAAACTATGCTGTGTTATGATAGGCTGCAGTCAGCTGAACTACTGGTAAATGCAGTAGCTTGGGACGGTCATGACATCATACACAAATAAACTGGAGAACGTATTTAAAAGGAACAATTCAAAAAACATTTACATTAATTTAGGACAGTTTTGCAGTTAAACAGAGTAAGCATTTTTCTAAAGTGCAGAAACAAAATACTTCTCCAAGACTGTTGTAGTGAAGTTCAAATGGAATGGAAACTCTGAAACAGGTGAAAGCCACTTCCACTACATTGCGTTCACCAATCCAGTCATGTTCAGATCAGTGATTACTTCTAGGAAAGGAGGAAGGATGAAAGCGGATGGAGGAAAGGGAGGGAGCATGTCTAAACCTCAGAGATAAGATCAGCGCTGAATCTGAGCTGTGACACCTCTGAAATCGAACTCTTCCCATGAGGCACTAAAAAGTCGACACAAAAGATTCAGTTACCAAACATGTTGTAACTTGTAAACCCAACATCTCACCCCGGGGCATCTGCAATGCAAAGGCATTCGGTTGTTCTCCCTCCATCTTTAGTTTGCTCAGTGTCGTCTTTGTTGTTTTCCAAACATGGTCTGAAGGGGCCGGGGGCTTCTAGAGAGAGCACTGAGTCAGTATCATAACAGCACACGATGGCTGATCAAGTGAACTCTGAGACTGACAGCTCTATAGACAAAAGCTCTGCAGGGACTCCTCTGGGTAGAGAGAGAGAGACACTCAAACACAGAACTAACTTGACACACATATCCTGCTGGAAGAAACATTTCCAAACTGTTTAAAGTTGTGTTAAATTGTCCTGAGCCTTTAAATATCTCAGGCTGGATACAATCAAACCTGCTTTAGGAATGTTTAAATGCTCTGGCAAAGATAGCATGTTGACCTGCAGTTATTCTGCAGCCCAGAGTGGTTGGTTCCCTTATGCCCGGGGGCCTGGCACAGTGGCAGGTGAGGCTGGCGATGCCAACATTAAAGCCTAAACGGTGGCTGGGACACAACCCTTAACAGGTGCACCATAGCACAGGTGCATACGCTTAGTGGGACTCTAGTCCCATGGTCTTCCCTGGGGGAATGAAGTTATGAAACCCCTGTAGAGCCATTCACTCTACCTAATGTTTAATAACACTTTATTAATGTCATATGCTTCAGTTGGTGTTACTTGTTAATATGTAATAAAGGCAATAACTTCACGCTAAATTGTATTTTGTGTTACTGGTTCATCTGAATCCCAAACAAAACAAAAAAGGTAATTGTTCATTAACAATTTTACCATGAAATGTCTATATTTCCACACCAGCTAAACAATGCAGTACAATACATCATGATATTGCCACAAGCAAGTCGTTAATGACAACTCTGGAGAAACAAGCAGTCGGTAATTTACATTTATCAATCAGAGAGAAAAGTAAAGGTTAAGGAGAGGAATCTCTTAGGTGTGGAGGTCTACAGACTTAAGAGGACCCCTACACAGCAGAAACAGGTCATGTTGTCGGCAGGCAGGCAGGCTCTTTCTCAGCACAGAGCCACTCTGCAGACTGAACTCTCTCAGTTTCCTTCAAACACTAACTCTGTCTCTCTAGCTCCCTCCCTCTCTATGTCCCTCTAACCATCTCTTACTTCCTCTCCCCACATCGGTCTTCACGTTTACCTCCAGTCATGGCGACAGTGCCTCTTTGAGTCAAACAATCCAATACTTTGCATCATATATGTTTTGCCACTGTGATCTATAACATTAATGTGTGATAAGTATCAAATAGCTGGACCCACAGGTGTGATACAGCGCTGTGATGTCCAGCATCAAATAATTAACAATGCCACCTTTATGCTTTATGGGGGTTTCTTGGCCGCCTGCCTGAAACGGGGACACAATAAATGAAGGAAAGAGAGGAATATCACACATTCAAATATAACACAGGAGCTGGGCTAGAAACAATATGTTAATGAAAAGAGTATATATATTTGATCTATTCACCGTTTTCTGCCCCCAAGCTGGATTTTTTAATTGACCTGAGCAACATTTGTGTGGTCACAGAGTTTAGTAAGATGATATGGTTGTATAAACTGATTCAAATAAAGATCACACTCTCCTCGGGGAGCAGCAAACAGCGAGCAGACGGACATTCGCTCTCCTTTCATTGGTGACACAAAATATTTAATCTGCTTCTCTCCAGCCCACATAACGCAGTGGATTGACACACACACACTTACTAGAGCTGTGGATTCCACCCCACTGTGGATGCTGGATCTCACTGAAGATGACCATCAATTAGTATCTGGCTCGTTAAAAGGCCACCAATTAACTGAAAGACACTTCATTTAGAGATTTTCTCTGAAAAATATAGGACAAATGCCATCCCTTTAAAATAGTTAGCAAGAATATTTCAAATAGCTTAACACAGGCTAATTAACGGAGTTGAGATGAAGACCTGGATCCACAGTGGGTTCCCAGGACCATGTTCCTCTCTCAGTCCCCCTTGGCTCATAGACAGCCTCAGGCCCAGACCATGTGTCAGGTATTTAGTACACTAAGCCTTGTTGTGAGAGAACAACTCAACACATACATATGTCTGTTATGATGACCCCAACATGCGAAGCCTGCTGTGTGTCTGTCTTTACATGATATTAGATTTTATGGAGGGAGGGGTTGGCAAGATGACAGAAACTCAATCTGATACAGTGTTGTGGATGGCATGGTTGGTTGTTTCTCTTATAGTGTTCTGCGGGACAACAGTTCTCTCTCTCTCTCACGCACTTACGTACCCACACATACACACGCTTGCTTTCTGCCTCAGCATCGGTAGGGTCTGAAGCAGGATTCTTGTGTTGTGTTGCTGAATGGGTCTCATTAGGAACTGAGCTCTCAAGGCCAGACATACAAAAGCTTTCCTACCCTTCCTCTCCTCTCCCTCCTGGCCGAACCCAGGGGGCTACCCACTGGCCACAGAATACACGCACACAGACAACAGATTCATTCAGTTAATCTCACACACACACACACAGGCCTGCTGTGAGGAGTTGTAAAGTGTGATACCGCCAGATGAGAGGTAGCTGATGTTGAATTAGTATTGTTCTCTGTGGTTGATGGCCAGATATCATCACAAAAAGAGCAGTGTTGGGAACTCAAGGATACATGTGGAGCTCAGGGATGGCCCCAAGGCACACTGATGCCACATGTTCACTTTGTTAAAGATGCACTATGCAGAAATAACTCTGCCATTTCCTGGTTGTTCAAATTTGAATAGTTTGCCTAATTTCAGTTTGTGACTCAAAACAAGCAAGTATAGCGTAGAGAATAATTGTACTAACTGCTGTGAAATACATTTACCATAATCAAAAATATTATATTTTCAGGTGTTTAAAGCTGGTGTACAAAACTGAAAGTAAAAGAAGCAAGACGAAACTTACATTGCATTCAGAAAGTATTCAGACCACTTCCCTTTTACTACATTTTGTTACGTTACAGCCTTATTCTAAAATGTATTAAATATATTTTTTTCTCATCAATCTACACACAATACCCAATAATGACAGTAAAAACAGGTTGGTAGAAAGGTTTGTATTCAGACCCTTTGCTGTTAAACTCGAATTTGAGCTCAGGTGCATCCTGTTTCCATTGATCATCCTTGAGATGTTGCTACAACTTGATTGGAGTCCACCTGTGGTAAATTCAATTGATTGGACATGATTTGGAAAGGCACACACCGGTCTATATAAGGTCCCACAGTTGACCATGCATGTCAGAGCAAAAACCAAGCCATGAGGTTGAAGGAATTGTCCGTAGAGCTCAGAGACAGGATTGTGTCGGGGCACAGATCTGTGGAAGGGTACCAACACATTTCTGCAGCATTAAAGGTCTCCAAGAACACAGTGGCCTCCATCATTCTTAAACGGAAGAAGTTTGGAACCACCAAGACTCTTCCTAGAGCTGGCCGCCTGGCCAAACTGAGCAATCAGGGGAGAAGGGCCTTAGTCAGGGAGGTGGCCAAGAACCCGATGGTCACTCAGAGAGCTCCAGAGTTCCTCTGTGGAGATAGGAGAACCTTCCAGAAGGACAACCATCTCTGCAGCACTCCACCGATCAGGCCTTTGGTAGAGTGGCCAGACGGAAGCCATTCGGAAGCCATTCCTCAGTAAAAGGCACGACAGCCCTCTAGGAGTTTGCCAAAAGGTACCTAAAGGACTCTCAGACCACGAGAAACAAGATTCTCTGGTCTGATGAAACCAAGATTGAGCTCTTTGTCCTGAATACCAAGTGTCAGGTCTGGAGGAAACCTGCCATTATCATTACGGTGAAGCGTGGTGGTGACAGCATCATGCTGTGGGGATGTTTTTCAACAGTAGGAACTGGGAGACTAGACAGGAGAGAGGGAAATAGGAACAGAGCAAAGTACAGAGTGTTCCTTGATAAAAACCTGCTCCAGAGCACTCAGGACCTCTGACTGGGGCATAGGTTCACCTTCAAACAGGACAACGACCCTAAGCACACAGCCAAGACAATGCAGGAGTAGCTTCGGGACAAGTCTCGAAAGGCCCAACCAGAGCCCGGACATTAACCTGATTGAACATCTCTGGAGAGACCTGAAAATAGCTGTACAGCGACACTCCCCATCCAACCTGACAGAGCTTGAGAGGATCTGGTGTGCCAAGCTTGTAGCATCATACCCAAGAAGAGTCAAGGTTGTAATTGCTGCCACGGGTGCTTCAACAAAGTATTGAGTAAAGGTCTGAATACTTATAAATGTTAAATAATGAGTTTGTTATTTTTAACAAATGTGCAAACATTTCTATAAACCTGTTTTTGCTTTGTCATTATGGGCTATTGTGTGTAGATTGATGAGGGAGAAAAACTACTTAATCCATTTTAGTGTAAGGCTGTAACGTAACAAAATGTGGAAAAAGTCAAGGGGTATGAATACTTTCCGAATGCACTGTAAGAACGAGAAGCATAGAAATAACACACATAGAACAGATCAACAGCTTCTTAGGCTTGTTTTCAATGACAATGAATGATCTAAAACTCACATTTATGTGAATTTGGTTGGGTCGCCCAAAAAGTTACAATTCGCAGTTTTAATTATATAAACCTAGTTTGAGCACGCTCTGCTCTCCTTTTGCGTCCTCCCTCTTCTTTCTCTGTCCTCCCTCTTCTTTCTCTGCGTCCTCCCTCTTCTTTCTCTGCGTCCTCCCTCTTCTTTCTCTGCGTCCTCCCTCTTCTTTCTCTGCGTCCTCCCTCTTCTTTCTCTGCGTCCTCTCTTCATATAAATAGGCTGATGACACAATCACACTTTTCACAAAAAGAGAGAAAGGAGAAAAAAGAAAAGAAAATAAGAGAAAGGGACTGGCTCTGGCACAGCGGCTCCTTTCTTCTGCTTTCAGAAATGCAGGTTAAAAAGTAGCCTCTTTTCATCCTCTCTCTCCATCTCTCTCAGACTCAGGAACAGGCAATGTATTGTGGTGGATAGAAAAGGATACTGTGGCATTTATCAGAGAGGAGGAAAAGAAAGACAAAACATACTCCCAATCAAGAGAAAGAATAAGAGAAGGGGAAGAAAGGATGTGTATGAAGGGCCCCTTTTTGCCCAAACCCCACATACCCCTTCAGGCTAACTCAGACAAAAGGGGCAGGCCCACACAATGAGCTGTCTCCTTTAGCCTCGGCACACTTTGATTCTAATGGCCCATTCAGGACCACTACTTTAGGTCTCCCACGTGTTCACAGAGCATATGTGGCTGAGAAAGGGTGTGGGTGTGTGTGCGTGTATAGGTCCCCGTTTGCTGAGGGCCTTATAGACTGGCGGGCCATGGCTCGGAGGCGTTGTCATGGAGATTTCTTTGCGCAGTATGGACAACATCAATTGATTCTAAAGAAGTCACCGATGCTACATGTGGTATCGCTTGAAAATGTCGGCAATCAGACGTCTACAGCGGGTGGTCCCTAAAACACAGCGAGCTGAAAGATTGGCACTGCTTTACACCCTAACACACATCTAACCTAACAGAAAAGACAGTGAATGTGTGTGCCTCAGCCTCTCCAGAGTTTATATATCTTCAAGCGTCTCAAATCCACCTATATCAAATTTATTATTGAGAAATAGTGAGTGAGAGAGCGAGCTGTCATTTCCATAAATTGGAAATGGGGCCGGAGGGTAGGACTGACATTTTATTGGCTCTTAACCAACCATGCTATTTTTTTATTTATTTTTGCGTTGGTCATAACTTATTTTGTACATAATGTTGCTGCTACTGTCTCTTATGACCGAAAAGAGCTTCTGGACATCAGAACTGGGATTACTCACTTCAAATTGGATGAAGAGTTCTTCTTCAATGAGTTGGATGGGTGGGATATACTACTACAGACAGCTGACCAGGCCCAGATCCCCGTGATTCGCTGGAAAGGGAAAAGGAGTTTTTGCGGAAAGAGATTGGGGTGCCTTGTGAGGATCAAGCAACGAGTGGCTAATCTGCTCTTGCCTTCCATCCTGCTAGCTAACATTCAATCAGTGGAAAATAAATGGGACGAACTGAAAGCACGTGTACCCTACCAACAGGACATTAAAAACTGTAATATCTTAGGTTTCACAGAGTCATGGCTGAACGACGACATTAACAACATACAACTGGCGGGTTATACACTCTTTCGGCAGGACAGAACAGCAGCCTCTGGTAAGACACGGGGTGGGGGCCTATGCATATTTATAAACAATAGCTGGTGCACGATATCTAAGGAAGTCTCAAGGTTTTGCTCACCTGAGGTAGAGGATCTCATGATAGTGTGGTCTACAGCTTATCTACCTAGAGTTTTCATCTGTAATTTTTGTAGCTGTCTACATACCACCACAGACCGAGGCTGGCACTAAAACCGCACCCAATGAGCTGTATACCGCCATAAGCAAACAGGAAAACACTCATCCAGAGGCGGTGCTCCTAGTGGCCGGGGACTTTAATGCAGAGAAACTTATATCTGTCTTACCTCATTTCTATCAGCATGTTAAATGTGCAACCAGAGGAAAACAAATTCTAGACCACCTTTACTCCACACACAGAGACACGTACAAAGCCCTCCCTCGCCCTCTATTTGGCAAATCTGACTATCCTCCGGATTTCTGCTTACAAGCAACAATTAAAGCAGGAAGCACCGGTGACAGTCTATAAAAAAAAAAGTGGTCAGATGAAGCAGATGCTAAACTACAGGACTGTTTTGCTAGCAGACTGGAATATGTTCCGGGATTCCTCTGATGGCATTGAGGAGTACACCAAATCAGTAATTGACTTCATCAATAAGTGCATCGATGACGTCGTACCCACAGTGACTGTACGTACATACCCCAACCAGAAGCCATGGATTACAGGCAACATCCGCACTGAGCTAAAGGGTAGAGCTGCCGCTTTCAAGGAGCGGAACTCTAATCAGGAAGCTTATAAGAAATCCCGCTATCCCCTCCGACGAACAATCAAACAGGCAAAGCGTCAATACAGGACTAAGATCGAATCGTACTACACCGGCTAAGACGCTCGTCGGATGTGACAGGGCAGGCAAATTATTACAGACTACAAAGAGAAGCACAGCCGAGAGCTGCCCAGTGACACAAGCCTACCAGATGAGCTAAATAACTTCTATGCTCGCTTCGAGGCAAGTATTACTGAAACATGCATGAGAGCATCAGCTGTTCCGGACGACTGTGTGATCACGCTCTACACAGCCAATGTGAGTAAGACCTTTAAACAGGTCAACATTCACAAGGCCGCTGGGTCAGACCGATTACCAGGATGTGTACTCCGAGCATGCGCTGACCAAATGGTCTTCACTGACATTTTCAACCTCTCCCTGTCTGAGTCTGTAATACCAACATGTTTCAAGCAGACCACCAAAGTCCCTGTGCCCAAGAACACTAAGGTAACCTGCCTAAATGACTACTAAGCTTCCTGCCATCCAGGACCTCTATACCAGGCGGTGTCAGACGAAGGCCCTAAAAATTGTCAAAGACTCCAGCCACCCTAGTCATAGACTGTTCTCTCTGCTATAGCACAGCAAGTGGTACCGGAGCGTCAAGTCTAGGTCCAAGAGGCTTCTAAACAGCTTCTACGGCTTCTACCCCCAAGCCATAATACTCCTAAACAGCTAATCAAATGGCTAGCCAGACTATTTGCATTCCCCCCCACCCCCTTCTATGCTGCTGCTAATAATCTCTGTTATTATGTATGCATAGTCACTTTAATAACTCTACATACATGTACAAATTACCTCAACACTGGTGCCCCCCCACATTGACTCTGTACCGGTACCCCCTGTATATAACCCCGCTATTGTTATTTACTGCTGCTCTTTAATTATTTGCTATTCTTATCTCTTACTTTTTGGGGGGGTATTTTCTTAAAACTGCATTGTTGGTTAAGGGCTTTTAAGTAAGCATTTCATTGTAAGGTCTACACCGGTTGTATTTGGTGCATGTAACCAATTAAATTTGATTTGAGAGAGTTGCAAAACTGGTTCTTCTCCTTGGACTGGGTAAAATTGGCTGAGCCAAAGCCAATCTCAGTCAAATGCATGTGTGCTTGTGTGTACCGTCATGTATAGGTCAGACAGATACCGACATGAACATAAATGACTAAACAAAGCCACTGCAGTCGGAGAGTTACAAAAGCAACAAGACATAGGCTATTGATTCTGAGCCAGGGAACCCAATTAACCAATCAATCAACAAATCAATCAATTCTTAAAAGGGGTGTGCACAGATAAAAATTGTTTAAAAATCAACATTCTCCTTTATGGAAACCTAGCAAATTATTGAAGGATTAACAGTTTGTTTTTAAACCAATCATGACATACGTGTTCTCTTTTTCTTTGTCCAATATGTAATGTAATTCCCAATAGAACTTGATTTCTCAGAGCAGACCTTGCTTTTTTTCAAAATTTTATATAGGCTATAATCTATAGCCTAAAATAGCCAGTATTATGGATTTACTTCTCTGTATTGCAATCTTTTGACTGTTTATAATTGGTGAAAATGGTCTCTCACCCAGGTACAGTTCAACAGTAATGACACAGCACATCATTCCTTTTCAGATGTGTTTCCTGGTATATTTACCTGCTGTCCAAATCCATATTTGAAATAGAGGTGAGATAGATAGCTATGATGGATAGAGATGTAGAGATTAGAGGTCGACCGATTATTCAGAATGGCCGATTATTTAGGGCCGATTTCAAGTTTTCATAATCATCGGAAATCAGTATTTTTGGGCGCCGATTTCCGATTATTAAAAAAAATGTATATATATATACTTTTTTTAAATACCTTTTATTTAACTAGGCAAGTCAGTTAAGAACACATTCTTATTTTCAATGACTGCCTAGGAACTGTGGGTTAACTGCCTTGTTCAGGGGCAGAACGACAGATGTTCACCTTGTCAGTTTAGGGGTTCCAATCTTGCAACCGCACAGTTAACTAGTCCAACGCTCTAACCATTGCACTCCACGAGTAGGCTACCTGTAACGCGAATGCAGTAGAAGCCATGGTAAATTGCTAGCTAGCATTAAACTTATCTTATAAAAAAACAATCAATCATAATCAGTAGTTATAACTACTAATCCAGTTTAGCAGGCAATATTAACCAGGTGAAATTGTATATGCAACAGTTTGGGCTGCCTGGCTCGTTGCGAACTAATTTGCCAGAATTTTACGTAATTATGACATACGTTGAAGGTTGTGCAATGTAACACGAATATTTAGACTTAGGGATGCCACCCGTTCGATAAAATACCGAACGGTTCCGTATTTCACTGAAATAATAAACGTTTTGTTTTCGAAATGATAGTTTCCGGATTCGATCATATTAATGACCAAAGGCTCGTATTTCTGTGTGTTATGTTATAATTTAGTCTGATTTGATAGAGCTGTCTGACCGAGCAGCAGCAGGCCCGTAATCATTAATTCAAACAGCACTTTTGTGCGTTTTGCCAGCAGCTCTTCGGAAGCATAGCGCTGTTATGACTTCAAGCCTATCAGCCTAATGGCTGGTGTAACCAATGTGAAATGCCTAGCTAGTTAGCTGGGTGTGCGCTAATACTGTTTCAGACGTCACACGCTTTTAGATTTGGAGTAGTTATTCACCTTGCGCTGCAAGGGCCGCGGCTTTTGTGGAGCGTTGGGTAACGATGCTTCGAGTGTGGCTGTTGTCGATGTGTTCCTGGTTCGAGCCCAGGTAGGGGCGAGGAGGGGGACGGAAGCTATACTGTTACACTGGCAATACTGTAGTGCCTATAAGAATATCCAATAGTCAAAGGTATATGAAATAAAAATAGTATAGAGAGAAATAGTCCTATAATTCCTATATTAACTACAACCTAAAACCTCTTACCTTGGAATATTGAAGTATCATGTTAAAAGGAACCACCAACTTTCATATGTTCTCATGTTCTGAGCAAGGAACTCAAACGTTAGCTTTTTTACATGGCACACATTACTTTCTTCTCCAACACTTTGTTTTTGCATTATTTAAACCAAATTGAACATGTTTCGTTATTTATTTGAGGCTACATTTATTTTATTTATGTTTTATATTAAGTTAAAATAAGTGTTAATTCATTATTGTTGTAATTGTCATTATTACAATTTAAAAATATATATATATTTTTTTATTATTATTATTATTATTATTTTTTTAAACTGGCCGATTAATCGGTATCGGCTTTTTTGGTCCTCCAATAATCGGTATCGGCTTGAAAAATCATAATCGGTCGACCTCTAGTAGAGATAGAGATATAGGCTGTATACAGTTCCTAAGAAATGGCAATGCACTTTTACGACTGAAAGTAGAGTATTCAACTATAAGGTGCTTTGTTTTTTGCTCTAATAGCTGTGCAGTTGAGGAACAAGCACACTTATATTTGTTTTGTTTGGAACACAACCCTGCATCCCCGGCATCACACAATTACTGGTGTTGTCGACACAATCCAAAAACGTTCTATTGACAATCATTTTGGTGTGCATAGAATTGAGTCATGAGTGCATTCAGGTGTGTGCTCCGGGGCAAATGTTCTTCACATAGACAAACAGGCTCATTCTGTTCAGGACAACCCAGGGTATAACGCCATGTCATCTTCTAACTGTACATCAAACATAGTGATCATAAATGTTGAAACTGTATATGACATGGTTTTATGATGTGGAAAAGTGAAGTTCACATTTGGACTCACAGGTGTTTGGCTTGCTTGTGACATCAAAGCGCTATTTATTATAAATCCTCAACTTCTCATCTTTCAATATACATTGAGTCCTACTAATTCATAGCATTTCCCAGACTCAGACAACAAACATTTTTGCAAAGGTTCGCCAAATAGCAGGAGGAATGAGGGCAACTTTTTGTCAGGTGTGGTGTTCAAATTCAGAACAGCTGTCAGTCGAAACATTTTTAAAGCTGTGAAGCACAGAGCCAGAGCGCTGACATAATTTATAGCATGTTACTGTATAGCCACTGTGTTCCAAATTACGTGCTTATCAGTGCCCAAATCTGCCATTTTCAACCCATATATGGTACGAGTGTAAAGGGTTAACATCACAAAAAACAGACAAGCACACAAAGTTCTTTCTTATTAGCTTTCACTGATTCCAAAAGAGATACAAATCATTCTCCAAACAGAGAGATAAACAAATCCACTGGGTTGTGACAAACCACTATGTGACATTGACACACCTGACAGCCATAACAAACATCTGTGTCAGACGCCACAACAGGATACAAATATTCATGGTTAACAATAACACAAAATGATCAGAAGCAAATTGAGAGTATTTTTTGACTAGGCCATTTATTAATAACTTAGCCATACATTCTCCTCCATAAAGAAGTGATACAGTGAAAGTGTATTTTGAATCTGTATTGTATATTATATCAATATAATTATTTTGAATGTATTTTTACTCATTTATATATTTAGGCTAAATTTAACCAGGCCAGTCCCATTAAGACAGCAGTTTATTTTAATAGGGAGCCTGGCCCAAGAGGTAGTAGCATCACAATCATCCATATAAATACAGTACAGTGGCATTCCATTAACCACAGAACCACTTGAAGACATTGATTGTATGAAATGCACTGCCTCTCCCCATTTGTGTCTTGGAAAATGCATTGTAGAGAGCAGTCTGTAATATTGTTACTTAGTCACACCAGCCACTCGTTAACTTATTGTTATAGAAAATAAGATATTTCCCTATATGTGGATGAATTTGACAAAGACTGTCTAAATTGCATTGCTTATGTTTGTGTAAACATAAACAATTCAACACTGAAAAACAATTGTATGTTGCACATTCCTTATAATTAGCCTTTCTTTAAATAGACTTGTGAGAGTAGAGTCAGTCATGCATTGATGAATGAATCAAGTAATATTCCACTGTCTGATGTGACGTCGCTCACATTACATGAACAATGAAATAGGCGAAACACATTTTAGCCAACAAAACATCCTGGAGAAATGTATTCAGATAGCGGCATGGTGAAACACACCTTGGTCCTGTAGCAGCTTGCTTTCTGCCCACAACGCCCCACCTCATGCCCTCTCTGCACTAACACACACCTGCAGCAGGTACAGGAACACACAGCCCAGACATGTGTATTCTGAGAGGGATTAAACGTTGTTTAGCTGTGGCATGAGAAAGGCAAAGCAGCGTTCACAGCAGCTTCCGTTCTTTCTTGTTCAGACTGATTTATTACCGTGAGTGAATAGCTCCTTATAGCTGAAGACGCCACGGACTTAAAACACCACTATAGACTGTTGAATGTACACCCACAGTTCACACCAAGGTAAAGATGCACAATACAACACCAGGTGGGGTTGATTTTATTCCCAGAATAAAGAACTTTGAGGTATTTGACACCTACTACCACTTGACTCCTAAGCATTATTTAATAACACTACACCTGTGCTCAGAAAGCTGTCTAAAATACATTAGACTGTATTTTAGACTGTTATAAATGTGACATTATGCTATATTTATAAGACAGGCACAAAATATAACAGAAAGACACCACACAGATGAGGTGACTGGAAAACAGCTAAATAAATTAAATGGCACAGGCAAACCAAAATGTTCAATAGAATTACTGCAACTTAAGGCTAACAAAATAAAAAAGTTCAGTATGCCACAAACAAGATGTTACTGCCTTAGTTAAAACTTCATAACGTTGCAAATTGAAAACCCTGTTACAGATTGTAACCTCAGTTCTCATTTTGGATCAAACTTATTTTTCAGTAATTTTGCTTTATAATACTGTATATTAATGACTGAAGTGGAATCGGTTTGGTAGAAAGGAGTCTTACCTTGAAATGTGATAGAGAGGCTGATATGCAAGGCAGCAGGTAAGATATGTGTTCTCTAGTCTCGGAATGAGATTACTACTGACTGACTGTCTCTTAACTGTGTCTACGGTCTCACTGCGTCTCTACTGATTGAGCTCTATGAGCAATGCTGAGTCTGAGACATCCTCTGTTTCCCCCAATAAAGGTACCACTGAGACAACAACAGGTGGAGACTGTTTGTGTGTGTGTGTGTGTATGTGGGTGCATGAGATAGCGTGGTGGTGGGGGGGGGTTAGTGGGAGGGAGGAGTCAGAAGTCCATCAAAAGTCAATGAATGACCTGCTAACTCTCCTCCATAGCATGAAGTCTGCATCGACCAATCAGTGGAACAAAACACTAAACTGGGTTTACTCATGACACAAAACCAGCCTGTGTTATTTTCAGTGTTAGGACATCTCCTACTGAAGTGATGTGGTGCATTTCACAGTTATGTACAAAGATCAAGTAACTCATGAAATCAAAGTATATTATAAAATATTACCTCAAGATCTCTTTAAATCATATCATGCCTCAAGAAGGAAAGAGCCCATTCCATGTGAACTTTCTCTCTCACAAACACAGGTATGGTGTATAAAGCCATTTTCTTCCATTGCATGCCTCTCTAACCTGGTTGGCCCTGTACTAACACACTTAGTCAACTTTAGTCAATGATTACTGCTCTCTTTGTCAATATTCTATCATTTTTGTCCGGTCACAAAGAGAAAAAGGCCAGTCTGGCTCATTAATCTTGTTATCCAACAGGAGACAACATGCAGTAACATTTCCCCACAGGCCTTTCACTCCCCTCATTATAGACAAGAACACGGCTTATCAATCTACCCTGTGACACCCTTCCCACAACATCCCTGACAGATACGCACACTAAATATTTTAAGAAGTGGTCTAAGAGGAGCTTTAAAACATCCAGTTATCTTGCCAAGGACTATATAAATGTTCATTTTTGTATTCAGTTTTGGTTATACATTTTTTTTTTTTAAGTTTCATCTGTTTTACCTCGTTTCTACCAGCATGTCACATGTGCAACCAGAGGAGAAAAAAAAACTCCAGACCACCTTTACTCCACACAGAGAAACATACAAAGCTCTCCCTCGCCCTCCATTTGACAAATCTGACCAAAATGATCTTCCCAATTCCTGCTTACAAGCAAAAACTAAAGCAGGAAGTACCAGTGTCTCGCTTAATACGGAAGTGTTCAGATGACGCGGATGCTACGCTACAGGACTGTTTCGCTAGCGCAGAACGGAATATGTTCCGGGATTCATCCAATTGCATTGAGGAATATACCACCTCAGTCACCGGCTTCATCAATAAGTGCATCGACGACGTCGTCCCCACAGTGACCGTATGTACCCCAACCAGAAACCATGAACTACAGGCAACATCCGGACCGAGCTAAAGGCTAGAGCTGCCGCTTTCATGGAGCGGGACACTAATCTGGACACTAACAAGAAATCTAGCTATGCCCTCCAACGAACCATCTGTCAATACAGGACTAAGATTGAATCCTACTACACCGGCTCTGACGCTCGTTGGATGTTTATTTTTTTTATTTTACCTTTATTTAACTAGGCAAGTCAGTTAAGAACAAATTCTTATTTTCAATGACGACCTAGGAACAGTGGGTTAACTGCCTGTTCGGGGGCAGAACGACAGATTTGTACCTTGTCAGCTCGGGGGTTTGAACTTACATTTACATTACATTTAAGTCATTTAGCAGACGCTCTTATCCAGAGCGACTTACAACTTGCAACCGTCCGGTTACTAGTCCAAAGCTCTAACCACTAGGCTACCCTGCCAGATTTGGCAGGGCTTGCAAACTATTGTGGACTACAAAGGGAAACCCGGCAGCGAGCTGCCCAGTGATGCGAGCCTACCAGATGAGCGAAATGCCTTTTATGCTCACTTCGAGGCAAGCAACACTGAAGCATGCATGAGAGCACGGGGCCAGAAGGATTACCAGGACCGGTACTTAGAGCATGCGCAAACCAACTGGCAAGTGTCTTCGCTGACCTTTTCAACCTCTCTCTGACCCGAGTCGGTAATACCTATATGTTTCAAGCAGACCACCATAGTCCCTGTGCCTAAGAAAGCAAAGGTAACCTCCCTAAATAACTACCACCCCATAGCACTCACATTGGTAACCATGAAGTGCTTTGAAAGGCTGGACATGGCTCACATCAACACCATCATACCGGAAACCCTAGACCCACTCCAATTTGCATACAGCCCCAACAGATCATGCAATCTCAATGGCACTCCACACTGCCTATTCACACCTGACAATCACAGGTGATAAAAGGTAGGCAACAACACATCTGCCACGCTGATCCTCAACACTGGGGCCCATCAGGGGTGCATGCTTAGTCCCCTCCTGTACTCCGTGGCCAAGCATGACTCCAATGCCATCATTAAGTTTGCTGACGACACAACGGTGGTAGGCCTGATCACCGGCAACAATGAGACAGCCTTTTTTATTTAACCAGGTAGGCCAGATGAGAACAAATTCTCATTTACAACTGCAACCTGGCCAAGATAAAACAAAGCAGTGCGACAAAAACACATAGTTACACATGGGATAAACAAACGTACAGTCAGTAACACAATAGAAAACTATATACAGTGTGTGCAAATGTAGTAAGATTAGGGAGGCAATGAATAGGCCAGTGGCGAAATAATTACAATTTAGCATTAACACTGGAGTGAATAGAAGATGTGCAAGTAGAGATACTGGGGTGCAAAAGAGCAAATAAAATAAATAACAATATGGGGATGAGGTAGTTGGTTGTGCTATTTACAGATGGGATGTGTACAGGTACAGTGATCGGTAAGCTGCTCTGACAGCTGATTAGTAAAGTTAGAGAGGGAGATATAAGTCTCCAGCTTCAGTGATTTTTGCAATTCGTTCCAGTCATTGGCAGCAGAGAACTGGAAGGAAAGGCGGCCAAAATAGTTGTTGGCTTTGGGGATGACCAATGAAATATACCTGCTGGAGCGGGTGCTATGGGTGGGTGTTGCTATGGAGACCAGTGAGCTGAGATAAGGTGGGGCTTTACCTAGCAAAGACTTATAGATGACCTGGAGCCAGTGGGTTTGGCGATGAATATGAAGCGAGGGCCAGCCAACGAGAGCATACAGGTCGCAGTGGTGGGTAGCATATGGGGCTTTGGTGACAAAACGGATGGCACTATGACAGCAAATTGGATGTTGTCCGAGTAGAGTGTTGGAGGCTATTTTGTCAATGACATCGCCGAAGTCAAGGACTGGTAGGATAGTAAGTTTTAAGAGGGTATGTTTGGCAGCATGAGTGAAGGAGGCTTTGTTGCGAAATAGGCAGACGATTCTATATTTAATTAGATGCTTAATGTGAGTCTGGAAGGAGAATTTACAGTCTAACCAGACACCTTGGAATTTGTAGTTGTCCACATATTCTTAGTCAGAACCGTCCAGAGTAGTGATGCTAGGCGGGCGGGCGGGAGTGTTGTATGGCATTGAAGCTCGTCTGGAGGTTTGTTAGCACAGTGTCCAAAGAAGGGCCAGATGCATACAGAATGGTGTCGTCTGCGTAGAGGTGGATCAAAGAATCACCAGCAGCAAGAGCATATCATTGATATATACAGAGAAGAGAGTCGGCCCGAGAATTGAACCCTGTGGCACCCCCATAGACACTGCCAGAGGTCCGGACAATAGGCCCTCCGATTTGACACACTGAACTCTATCTGTGAAGTAGTTGGTGAACCAGACGAGGCAGTCATTTGAGAAACTACGGCTATTGAGTCGGCCGATAAGAATGCAGTGATTGACAGAGTCGGAAGCCTTGGCCAGGTCAATGAAGACGGCTGCAGAGTACTGTCTTTTATCGATGGCGGTTATGATATCATTTAGGACCTTGAGCATGGCTGAGGTGCACCCATGACCAGCTCGGAAACCAGATTGCATAGTGGAGAAGGTACGGTGAGATTCGAAATAGTCGGTGATCTGTTTGTTAACTTGGCTTTCGAAGACTTTAGAAAGGCAGGGCAGGACAGATATAAGTCTATAACAGTTTGGGTCTGGAGCGTAAAATAGTCTGGGTAGGCATTTGATTAGCTGTTCAGGAGTCTTATGGCTTGGGGGTAGAAGCTATTCAGGAGCCTCTTGGACCTAGACTTGTCGCTCCGGTACCATTTGCTGTGCAGTAGCAGAGAGAACAGTCTGTGACTGGAGTCTGGAAGCTTGGCCCCGGTGATGTACTGGGCCATACGCACTATCCTCTGACTTGGTACCCCTGTATATAGCCTCGTTATTTTATTTTTTACTTTAGTTTATTTTGTAAATATTATCTGAACTATTTCTTGAAATGTATTGTTGGTGACGGGATTGTAAGTAAGCATTTCATGGTGAGGTCTTCACCTTTTGTATTCGGCACGTGACTAATAGATTCCTTGTTATGCTTCATGACTTGACGATCCAAGAGCACAATACATTTGAAGGATCAAAGCAACCAATCACTTTATTTAATTGGTCTGAAACACACAGACACAAACAGGAGGAGCATACACACACAAAATCACACACACACTTCTGTCTCCATTGTGGTGCGTCTCTGTGGACCCCTGGTTCAATAGGACAGGGAGAACAATGCAGACTGCAACAGAAGAGGTCAGAGGAAGACAGAGGAAAACCTTTGTCTGCTCTGCTGCCCTTATGGAGCTGTCTGGTGTAGGCCCATCGGAAATGGGGCACACACACAAGTACAAGAACACACACAAACCGCACACAAAGGCAACAAAACACACACACACAAACACACAAAGAAAACCCATAAATAATGCCCTTGGGTTCTTGGTATTTGCAAATTGGAATGAAGTGGAGCAGAAACCTATATACTTCCTGGCCAAAAGTATGTGGACACCTGCTTGTGGAACATCTCATTCCAAAATCATGGGCATTAATATTGAGTTGGTCCCCCTTTGCTGTAACAACAGCCTCCACTCTTCTGGGAAGGCTTTCCACTAGATGTTGGAACATTGCTGCTATAACTGCCTCCACTCTTCTGGGAAGGCTTTCCACTAGATGTTGGAACATTGCTGTTATAACAGCCTCCACTCTTCTGGGAAGGCTTTCCACTAGATGTTGGAACATTGCTACAGGGACTTGCTTCCATTCAGCCATAAGAGCATTAGTGAGGTTGGGCACTGATGTTGGGCGATTAGGCCTGACTCACGGTTGGCGTTCCAATTCATCCTAAAGGTGTTCAATGTGATTGATGTCAGGGCTCTGTGCAGGCCAGTCAAATTCTTCCACACCAATTGCGACAAACCATTTCTGTATGGACATCGCTTTGTGCACGAGGGCATTGTCATGCTGAAACAGGAAAGGACCTTCCAAAACTGTTGTAAGCACAGAAACGTCTAGAATGTCATTATATGCTGTAGTGTTAAGATTCCCCTTCAATGGAACTAAGGAGCCTAGCCCGACCAAGAAAAACAGCCTCACACCATTACTCCTCCTCGACTAAACTTTACATTTGGCAATATGCATTGGGGCAGGAAGCGTTCTCCTGGATTCGCCAAACCCAGATCTGTCTGTCGGACTGCCAGATGGTAAAGCGTGATTCATCACTCCAGAGAACGTGTTTCCACTGCTCCAGAGTCCAATGGTGGCAAGCTTTCCACCACACCAGACGACGCTTGGCATTGCGCATGGTCATCTTAGGCTATCGTACAGCTGCTTGGCCATGGAAAGCAATTTCATGAAGTTCCCAACGAACAGTTATTGTGCTGACGTTGCTTACAGAGGCAGTTTGGAACTCAGTAGTGAGTGTTGCAACCGAGGACAGATGATTTTTATCCTCTATTCACGTCAGCACTCGGCGGTCCAGTTCTATGAGCTTGTGTGGCCTAACGCTTCGTGGCTGAGCCGTTGTTGCTCCAAGACGTTTCCACTTCTCAATAACAGCACTAACAGTTTACCGGGGCAGCTCTAGAAGAGCAGAAATGTGACGAACTGACTTGTTGGAAAGGTGTCATCCTATGATGGTGCCACATTGAAAGTCACTGAGCTCTTCGGTAATGCCATTCTACTGCTAATGCTTATCTATGGAGATTGCAAGTCTGTGTGCTGGATTTTATATACCGGTCAGCAACGGGTTTGGCTGAAATAGCCGAATCCACTAATTTGAAGGAGTGTCCACATAAATGTCTATATATAGTGTATGTCACTCAACAGACCAACACTCAGAGAGCTAGCTAGGGACCCTAGAGTCAGCAGGATACATGTTAACAACAGGTTATTAATACATAGTAACTGTATTCAGCAGCTATTGAGTCTTCGACAAAGCTTTAATTAACAAGGAAGTGTAAATACTATTTCAATATAACTTGATAGATGACTAGATTTGACTTGGAGAGAGAAAGTGCATCCAGGTCACCTCTCATCCTGTGTGAACCCATGGGGGGGTGGGGGGGGGGGGGTGAGAGGTTAGAGGTCAGGGGTCAGTCCTCTCCTTATAAGAACAGCACACACAGCTTACCAGTTACTGTGGTTAATCCCCACACCCAAACAGTGTGTCAGTGTGTTCTCTTCTCTACCAGACCCTCTCTGCTACTGACATACTGTATGACAGTGTGTTCTCTTCTCTACCAGACCCTCTCTGCTGCAGACAGACTGTATGTCAGTGTGTTCTCTTCTCTACCAGACCCTCTCTGCTGTTGACATACTGTATGTCAGTGTGTTCTCTTCTCTACCAGACCCTCTCTGCTGCAGACAGACTGTATGTCAGCGTGTTCTCTTCTCTACCAGACCCTCTCTGCTCTGAAAGACAACTGGAATTCAACACAGCCAATGTGGCTAGCGCAAATAAGACCCTGCATGACACACACACACCATCTCCCTTTGACACCTCTGATAACTTCTAGAAGATTTCACTGTCCGCAGTCTACTCGATAAAACTGACAGACACACAAAGAGAGAAACGAGAGTGAATGAGACAAAACAGACTGGGAATGAGGACGGCAAAGAAAGATAATAAGAAAGCAAGAGAAAATTGAATGAGGAATAGAGAAAGGAGATGGACAGAGAGAAAGGTCAAGGACTCCCCACTGACGGGCAGCTTTGTGTGCAGCCAGTCACTGTTAAGCCACACACACACAAAATAGGTTGGCAATGAAAGCTTTAAATCATCTGAAATTGCCGAACTTCAGACTTCTCAGTCCCATCATACACACAGTACCCAGACCTTGCTTGCTCAACGCATTTAAAACACATACACAAACACTACCCAGACCCACACTCACAGAGTGACGTGCTTATACCTTGCACATTCATTGCCCATGAAGACATATTTGCAGTCTAGTGCTGTCGATCAACCTATTCCAGCCTTTAAGACTGACCACCACTAAGGATGCCACCCCTGGCTCAATGTACATGTTCTGTCATTTTCACCCAGGGCTATGTCCATAGTGATCTAGAAAAGCAGATTTCACATAGATTCTACCAAGGGAAGAGTTCACTGAATTATGAAGAATGTTCTATTTCCTTACCTACTACAACCAATCATCTACCACCACCAAAAGAAAGATATTTCCCGAATCTACTAATCCAAACACCTAACACCCCTCAGGAAAATACTTTAAGGGATAAATAGGCCACGACTCACCATAAAACAGACATAATGGAAATACATTCTGTGTTTTAACATTCGCAGCTATTCTCGGGAAAGTAGTTGATAGTTTAATTCTCATCTGCCAACACAACTGGCATCGTCACTAGTTATTGCGTGCGCTGTCACCTTACAGATACGATGCTGTGACTGTTCTGCCTATTTAAAAAAAAAGGTCACCTTATGGCATACGCAGAAAACAAATAAAGGCAAGGCGAAACGGACCTGTCTGTGTAACTTGATACATATGTCATTTCATTAGCAGGGCTACTCATGTTCGAACATTTATGAAATAAAGCGCAAATATTGCCTTGTATTCGAAACACTCGCGATCCAGGATGCGCGCACGATGTTTGGGTGGAAACGCATAGGGAAACGATCCAAAAGTACACGAAGCGTATGAAATTGTATGGACAGTGAGTTATATGTCCTGTCGTTAACAAGTAGCCTAGTACAGTGTGTGTGGACTCATCACACTAATCCTGGGTAAAGTGCCCCGCTCTGTTCTTTTCACTCACCACTCCTGAAGCTCGCGGGCTTTCCAAACGTCTGTTTCTGTTTTTCCCGAGCGCTCACCGCTGATTGCTCAACGAATGCAAAGCAAGAGAAGACGCGGCTGTCGGCTTCTCTTCCGTCTACAGGAAAGACGAGGACAGGGTTACAGAAGGACCTATCGTTGCTATCAACTTCACGGTAGTTCTGCCCAACACTCACACAACCTCACCCCGCTTTCTCCCCATGACTTTCTGGTGTTTTGTTTCTAACATTCACTCTCCCTTCCACTCACCTCCCCCTTAAAGGGAAAGGACCTCTTTATCTGTCGCCACAATGGGATTGGAAGAGAAGGGATCATGAGAAAGGGCCCGGGTATCAAATCAATGGGATCATTAGACTGGAAAGAAAGGCCTTTTATGCACGCGATTCTCAATTGAAACAATAACCAAACTATCAGTAAGGTATCCCTTCCCCTACCCTCCAATATAGCACAAACAGACACACACAACAAGGGTAGACCATACATTCGTGTTCAAAAGTACCTAACACTGCTCAACACAGGACTTGCACATTCATGGGAAACAGCATTCCTTATTGGAGTAAGTATTCCAAACGTTTACCTTCTTCGTGACGTTGGTCTACACAGGGTCAAAGTGTAAGTAGGACGACATCACCCTAAAGCAACCTGGTCTCAATGCATTTCGTATTATTCTTTACGTAAATCCGGGACACGCATTTTAGTATTATATGTTACGTTTTGTGTGGTATGTATTCATTTGTGGATGTCAATCACCAATTTCATATGATATGTTACGAATTACAATTCGTGTTATATGTTACGAATTTTCCAAATGTACAATACGTTACGAAGTTGCTAAAAACATTTACATTTACATTTAAGTCATTTAGCAGACGCTCTTATCCAGAGCGACTTACAAATTGGTGCGTTCACCTTAAGACATCCAGTGGAACAGCCACTTTACAATAGTGCATCTAAATCTTTTAAGGGGGGTGAGAAGGATTACTTTATCCTATCCTAGGTATTCCTGAAAGAGGTGGGGTTTCAGGTGTCTCCGGAAGGTGGTGATTGACTCCGCTGTCCTGGCGTCGTGAGGGAGTTTGTTCCACCATTGGGGGGCCAGAGCAGCGAACAGTTTTGACTGGGCTGCGCGGGAACTGTACTTCCTCAGTGGTAGGGAGGCGAGCAGGCCAGAGGTGGATGAACGCAGTGCCCTTGTTTGGGTGTAGGGCCTGATCAGAGCCTGGAGGTACTGAGGTGCCGTTCCCCTCACAGCTCCGTAGGCAAGCACCATGGTCTTGTAGCGGATGCGAGCTTCAACTGGAAGCCAGTGGAGAGAGCGGAGGAGCGGGGTGACGTGAGAGAACTTGGGAAGGTTGAACACCAGACGGGCTGCGGCGTTCTGGATGAGTTGTAGGGGTTTAATGGCACAGGCAGGGAGCCCAGCCAACAGCGAGTTGCAGTAATCCAGACGGGAGATGACAAGTGCCTGGATTAGGACCTGCGCTGCTTCCTGTGTGAGGCAGGGTCGTACTCTGCGGATGTTGTAGAGCATGAACCTACAAGAACGGGCCACCGCCTTGATGTTAGTTGAGAACGACAGGGTGTTGTCCAGGATCACGCCAAGGTTCTTAGCGCTCTGGGAGGAGGACACAATGGAGTTGTCAACCGTGATGGCGAGATCACGGAACGGGCAGTCCTTCCCCGGACTGTAACGTATCTTATATGTTACGAATGAGCAAAACTTACAATATGTTTCGAATTCTAGCTAGGTGGCTAGGGAGTCAGGTTTAAGGTTAGGGTTAAGGTTAGGAGTTAGGTTAACGGGTCAAGGTTAGTATTAGGGTTAGGGGAAGGGTTAGCTAAAAGGGTTAAGGTTAGAGTTAGGTGAAGGGATAGCTAAAATGGTTACGGTCACAGATAGGGGAAGGGTTTGCTAACATGCCAAGTAGTTCCAAAGTAGCTCAAAAGTAGTAAGTAGTTGAAAAGTTGCTAATTAGCAAAAATTCTAAAGTTGTCCGTGATGAGATTCGAACTCGCAAGGGTTGCTAGATGTTCACATTATATGCTTAACCATCCACCCTACTTTTGTTGTTGCCTTAATTAACCATCTGTCTTATGTAACCATACCAAACATAACATATCATACTAAATGGAGTGTCTCTGATTTACGTACAGAATAATACTAAATGCTCTGAGACCGGGTTGCCTGAAGTTGTATCACATAGTACTGTATCTGTTACAAGGATGGAAGCTTTGCAGTAGTGCTGAGCGATTAGTGCTTTTTGAGGTCAGTTCGGTTTCGGACCAATTATTTTTTTAATAATCACGGTTTTCGATTGTGATGACCTTTTTCAACATTAAATGCATTGTGCGTTATGTGGGTTGAATGTTGTAACAACACAGAATAAAACAATTAAGTCTCATGATGGTAGTGACAACCCATTGCTGCTCACCACTTATAAACCATCATTTATTCACATATAATAAAATATTTCAGTTGTTGTGTATATTACTTTTGTTTTATTTGATGACTTTATTTAATTCTGAGTCATCTCATCTCCATAGAGCTGCTGCCTGTGCTGTCTGACAAAAACACTATTTTGTAGTTAGCCAGAAGAGGACTGGCCACCCCTCATAGCCTGGTTCCTCTCTAGGCTTCTTCCTAGGTTTTGGCCTTTCTAGGGAGTTTTTCCTAGCCACCGTGCTTCTACACCTGCATTGCTTGCTGTTTGGGGTTTTAGGCTGGGTTTCTGTACAGCACTTTGAGATATCAGATGATGTAAGAAGGGCTATATAAATACATTTGATTTAATTTGAATTTGATTTGAAGTTCTTTACTGTAAATAAGACTGCTGAATACCAACTATCAATCACTTAGATCATGTATTTTCAGGTAGAGATACCTCAATCTACAGCTGCTCTCTATATCGCCTCACGATCGAGCATTCTTCTCTCTTCAGTAGCAGGGGTAAAATTAACACAGACTGACAAGTATATGCGCTATGGATTATGGTAATTGTAGTCCGTCGTGGAAAACGTACCCAATAGTCATACTTGAGTAAAATCAAAGATACCTTATTAATCGAAATGACTCCAGTAAATGTGAAAATCACCAAGTAAAATACTAATTGAGTAAAAGTCTAAAAGTATTTGGTTTTAAATATACTTAAGTATCAAAAGTAAATGTAAAAGCTAAAATATCCAAATACCAGAAGTAAAAGTATAAATAATTGTATTGAGTAAAAACTACATTATTTTCTTTATGAATGTAGTGACGTAAAAGTAAAAGTTGTAAAAAATATAAATACTAAAGTACAGATACAAAAAATAAACTACTTAAGTAGTATTTTAAAGTAGTTTTACTTAAGTACTTTACAATACTGATTGTAGTTAATTACCACGTTTTTGTGCTAAACTAAGTAGAATATTGGCCTATTGGAAACTACAACTCCCGACTACATTGCACAGTTCAGACTGTATATGATTTATCTCTACAGAAACTGTGCGATGTCCGCATTGAGCTCACAGAAGAAGAAAAAATTAAATGGAATTCAAATAATTGAACCAAAGTAGGTTAATTAGTTATTTAAAAAAATAACCGAAGTGTCGGTTAATCGCTCAGTCATTCACACAGTCATTCAGTCAGTAGTAAGTGAATCGATCAGTCTGTCAGTATGTTATAATCAGCCAGCCTGGGCTGCCCTGGCCTGTGTTTACATTCAGCTCTCTTTCCAGAGAGAGAGAAAAAGAGAAGCGAGGTCCCTGATAGAGGGGGGGGGGAGAGAGAGAGATAGAGAGAGAATTGGGAGAGAGAGAGGGGGGGAGAGAGAGAATTGAGAAAGGGAGAGAGAGAAAGAAAGAAAGAGGTGAGGGCGAGGGCCGGGAGAGAGGGAGAGAGACTATAGCTAGCTATAGCTGGGAGCGAACTGATGTGCCATTTCTAATCCCCCTGTTCCTGCCTTTGTGCTGTGGCCCAGCAGGAAGTGGGAGCTGGGCAGACAACAATTAACAAAAGAGCTGTGAAGAATACAATTAGCCATCAATGGCCAACCACAGTCCTTTGTGCCTGTCACCATGGTGATGGCCCAACACCACTATTGCAGAACCCTTTCTCCACTTCTCCTTTTTACTCCCCTTCGCCTTTGCTCTCTCTCTCCCCTCTCTCTCTTATTTTCTTTTCTTCCTCTCAATCTCTCCCATCTCTTTTTTTTTTCTCCCTCTCGCCAGTTCATCTTTCCTCTTCTCTATACACACTCTCTCTCTCTGTTTATTTGTGCGTCACTCTGGTGTCAGTAAGCTGCAGTGAGACTGTTAGCCTGTCTTAGGATCTGGCACCCTTATTCTCCCCTCTGCCTTTCAGGCCATGCATCTTTGTCTACCCTGCCTGCTGAAGCCAACCAAACTGGGCTGAGCTTTCATATCAATAGAGAGAGAATGTGAAAACACTACTCCAGGGGTGGGCAACTCCAGTCCTGGAGGATTCACAGTGTGTGTGCACACTTTTATTCAAACCCAGCACTAGCACACCTGATTCAAGTAATCGATTTACCATGGTCTTCAATCTCGATAATGATACATTTAATCTGGTATGTGTGCGTTGATCTGGGCTTGCACACAAGTCTGCACATATTGTGGCCCTCCAGGACCAGAATTGCTCATAAGCAAAGAGACAAGCTTTATATTGGTTTCAGTGGGACCTATCCCCACAAACCAAACTTTTTAAGTCCGTTATGTGTGTTTGCATCAGCACCTAGCCTCCATGCCATATATGTTGTAACAGACACAATCCAAGCTGCATGAGATTACCACACTCTCTTCCTGTGTGCCAGGTTGTCTCTTTGCCTCACTTTTGTGGGGTTGGCAGCCCCCTGCCCTTCCCTGATGGCAAAGATCTGTATCAGACCGCACGGTTGCCTGCTCTCTGCCCTCACTCATTAGATGTCTATCTGACTGTGGGCCTCTCTGTTCTCTCCTGCATCTGATCTGTCAGCCTGCCTGCCTGTCTAATCTAACAGCACTCTCAGCACCACTGGTGGGTTGGACTGAAACACAGTTTTCAAATGAATATCAACACACTGTCTGTCTCTCCCTGTGGTGCTGGTGGAACCCAGTCCATATCTAACACTGCACACCCACAATCCCAACCAGTGTTCACAACATCACAATGTACTGAAGACCTTAAGTTAAGCACGAGCCCACTAAAACCATGACGTTGGTCTGCAGGGGGTTCTGATGTCGGGCCACACTTCTGGGTATTAAGAGACTGGAAGATGACTGGTAACATTGGTTGTTAATGAACGGGTCATAGGAAAAGGGTCATAGGGGAAAAAAGTTTGGTGAGCCACCAGTTTTGGGGATAAAGAAGAATCATACTCATAATGCATGCTTGTGCTGTATCACACTGTCAGCCAGAACATCAAGCTCAACCATTTTGTCAGCAATGCTAATGCTTAAAGAAAGCCCTAGTGAAGAGAGATAACAGTCAGATAAAGCTGTGGGGGAAAGCTACTCATGAGGTTGACTATATCCTATTATTCTGCTTAGCTGACACTACTGTATATTTGATGGCAGCCAAAGCGATAAGGCAGATTTGCCTATGTGTGCACTTAAACAAACCAAGGTGTCTTCACCAACATGCAAAAGGCGATGTGGGAAACAGAAGAGGTCGGATACACACACCGACCGCATGGGAGAAGTAGGCTGAGAATGTTATCGAAAACAGCAAACACATCACTCCTGTGTGTGTGTGTTTGTTAGTGTGCGTGATACATGCTTATACGATAACAAATGCTCACATTATTTCTCAGAAGCGAAGGGACCGCAACACCCCCTGTTCCAACACCGCTTCCGCAAATTCGAGCAAAACAACACATCTACCATCGGAAAAACACACTGCCGCAGTAACACTCCCTATCACAAACATTACCCTATTGAAACAGACCACAGTGACCCGATTGAGCTGATCGTTATACTAGTTCATGCACGGAATTTAAAATAAACTGTTAAAATGTGACAGCCAATCTTTTTGTGACAACAATTTGGGTGATAGCAGAAGGCCTCAAACCAGTGCCTTTGTGCTTGTCAAGCCTCATATGGCTGTTCAATTGGTGGAGTCAGGTGTGGTAGTGGTGGGCTGGAGAAAAAGCCTGCACACCATGCCGCTCTTGAAGACCTGTTTTGAAGAACACTGGTGAAGACAGTGAAATCAATGTCTATCTAACTTCTCTCTGTCTCTCTATGTCTCTCTTACTATCTATATATCTCTCTGTCTAGTCTAGCCCCAGTAACCACCCACACTCTCCCGTGCTCTGCCCTAACATAAGGCAAACAGCAAGCCACGTAAAGATCTGCTCCCTCTCCACGGGCACACACTCACACCAGTGGATGCTGCTGAGGGGAGGACGGCTCATAATAATGGCACACATGGAAACCATGTGTTTGATGTATTAAATACCATTCCACTTATTTTGCTCCAGCCATTACCAGGAGCCCGTCCTCCCCAATTAAGGTGCTACCAACCTGCTGTTACACACACACACTCAGGGCAGCGGCATAGGGCAGTTTTGTGGGGCTCCCACGCAAGGTCCAAGCAAGGCCTCCTTAGGGTTTTTTCTCCTTCCATGGGGCAGAGAGAAGAATGTGCAGTATTATAGCTAATCTCATGCTATTTTACACATTTTGAGAGAATGTTGTTGTTTTAGAGCTCAGTGATTTTTGAAAAATAGGACAATCTCAACAATTTCCACAAATATGTGTCTTAATATTAAATGCTTTTTAAATATATATTTTGATAGACCAAAGTATTAGCTATCACACCATGTAAAGGAACAACCTAATTATTATTTTGTTTCCTCATAAGATGCAACTAACTGGATTATGTCAACTCTGTCAGACACCATCATCAAATTAATTACAAATTAAAGCTGAACTGTGAGTCAACAAGCATTCAACAAGTATGTTTTGATAAGCCTAAATAACTTCATGAGTAAAAATGTGCTTAACAAGTTACATAAGTTGCATGGACTCACTCTGTGTGCAATAATAGTGTTTAACATGATTTTTGAATGACTACCTTATCTCTGTACCCCACACATAGAATTATCTGTAAGGTCCCTCAGCCGAGCAGTGAATTTCAAACACAGATTCAACCACAATGACCAGGGAGGTTTTCCAATGCCTAACAAAGAAGGGCACCTATTGGTAGACGGGTATAAAGAAGGAAAAAAATACATTGAGTGTCTCTTTCAGCATGGTGAAGTTATTAATGACATTTTGGATGGTGTACCAATACACCCAGTTACTACAAAGATACAGGTGTCCTTCCTAACTCAGTTGCCGGAGAGGAAGGAAAGCGATCAGAGATTTCGCCATGAGGCCAACAGTGACTTTAAAACAGTTAGAGTTTAATGGCTGTGATAGGAGAAAACTGAGGATGGATCAACAACATTGTAGTTACTCCACAGTACTAACCTAACTGACAGAGTGAAAAGGATGCCTGTGCAGAAAATATTCCAAAACAAGCATTCTGTTTACAAGGCACAAAAGGAGCTGCAGGTAGCATTGGTAGTTAGAGCATTGGGTGGTAACTGAAAAGTTTCTGGTTTCAATATCCAAGTTGAAAAATCTATTGGTGCCCTTGAGCAAGGCACTTAACCCTAATTTGGTCTAGGGGTACAATACTACTATGGCTGACCGTGTAAAACAACACATTTCACTGCACATATCCGGTGTATATGACAATAAATATTTTTTTATGTATTTTTAATATTGCAAAAAATGTGGGAAAGCAAATTGGTTGTTGATCATTGCTAAACAACCATTTTATCTGAAAAGAATAATGGGCAAATGTTGCACAATCCAGATGTGGAAAGCTCTTAGAGACCTACCCAGAAACAATCTGTAATCGCAGTATTATTTCACAGTGTTGATGTCTTCGCTATTATTCTACAATATAGAAAATAGTAAAAATATAGAAAAACCCTGGAATTAGTAGTTGTGTCCAAACTTTTGACTGGTACTGTATGTGAGAATCCTGTTCACTGATTACAGCTCAGCGTTCAACGCCATAGTGCCCACAACGCTCATCACTAAACTAAGGACCCTGGGTTTAAACACCTCCCTCTGCAACTGGATCCTGGACTTCCTGACAGGCCGCCCCCAGGTGGTAATGATAGGCAACAACACCTCTGCCACGCTGATCCTCAACATAGGGGTCCTCAGGGGTGCGTACTTAGTCCCTTCATGTACTCCCTGTTCACCCATGACTGTATGGCCAAGAATGACTCCATCATTAAGTTTGCCGACGACACAACAGTGGCCTGATCACCGACAACAATGAGACAGCCTATAGAGAGGAGGTCAGAGACCTGGCAGTGTGGTGCCATGACAACAACCTCTCCATCAACGTGAGCAAGACAAAGGAGCTGATCATGGACTACAGGAAAAGGAGGGCCGAACATGCCCCCATTCACATTGATGGGGCCGTATTGGAGCGGGTCGAGATTTTCAAGTTCCTTGGTGTCCATATCACCAATAAACTATCATGGTCCAAACACACCAAGACAGTTGTGAAGAGGACACGACAACACCTTTTCCCCCTCAGGAGACTGAAAAGATTTGTCATGGGTCCCCAGATCCTTATAAAGTTCTACAGCTGCACTATCGAGAGCATCCTGACCGGTTGCATCACCGCCTGGTATGGCAACTGCTCGGCATCCGACCGTAAGGCGCTACAGAGGGTCCTGCCTACGGCTCAGTTCATCACTAGGGCCAAGCTTCCTGACAGGACCTATATACTAGACAGTATCAGAGGAAGGCCCTAATAATTGTCCAAGACTCCAGTCACCCAAGTCATAGACTGTTCTCTCTGCTACCGCAAGGCAAGCAATGCCAGATCACCAAGTCTAGGTCCAAAAGGCTCCTTAACTGCTTCTACCCCCAAGCTATAAGACTGCCAAACAATTAAACCTTTGTTTTTACACTGCTGCTACTCGCTGTTTATTATCTATGCATAGTCACTTTACCCCTACCTACATGACCAAATTACCTTGACTAACTTGTACCCCCGCACATTGACTCGGTACCAGTACCCTCTGTATATAACCTTGTTATTGTTAAATAAAGGTTAAATTGAAGAAAAAAATATATATATTTTGTTACTTGTTATTTTATTTTTGACTTTAGTTTATTTAGTAAATATTTTCTTAACTCTATTTCTTGAACTGCATCGTTGTTTAAGGGTTGCAAGTAAGCATTTCACGGTAAGGTTGTATTCAGCACGTGACAAATAAAATTTGATTTGATCAAATTTGATTTAACTTATTTAATTAAAATACAGTATATTAGTGTTAAATTTGTCATTCATATTTTACAAATGTTCAATTTTTTTTCTCACTTTGACATTACAGAGTATTTTGTGTAGATCGGTGACAAAAAAAATGACAAATCAATCCATTTAAATCCCACTTTTTAACACAACAAAATTTGGAAAAAGTCAAAGTGTTATGAATAAAACCTGAAGGCTTTAAAATGACACAATACATTATTTACCATTCATTTCAATTGGGCACAAAATAATCTGAAACAACCAAAAACAAACAGCAAATGCATCCAACAAATTCACAAGCTTGAAGTAGTCATTTCATGCTATGAATATGGGACCAAATACTTCACTTTTTACTACATTAATACACATATAATTTCAGTTTTATCCTACAGAAAATATAGAACAAATATTACAACAAATGTTATGGTTAAACTCAAATATACTGATTAATAAAAAAACATTCTTAATGTGTTTATTTTATTATATTTATTAATGATATTATGAATAGAAACAGAGGAGTTGTCACATACGCAGCTATCAAAAATATATGGGAATATCTGCTCAATCCAAATTTACAAGCAATTAATTGCAGCATTACCACAAAAATGGAGGAAAGTGGAAAAGGGAGAAGGTAGGGAACTTGTTTGCCTGCCATATATTAAAGATACAAATTGGCTGAAAGGAATTGGCATAAATAGAAAAATATACCAGTTTCATTTTGAGGACAAAAATGTTGACAGCTGCGCCATACAGGTTGTAAAATAAATGGGAAGAGATGTTTTATGTAACGATTCCATGGCACATGGTTTGTGAACTGGTTCAAAAAACACTTGATTCAACACTTAAGAGTTTTTAAATTTAAAAGATTATATAAAATTCTTGCCACCAACAGAATGCTATATATGTGAGGCATACAACAATCTCAGCTCTGTAGATTTTGCTGCAAAGAGACAGAATCAATAGATAATTTATTCTGGTATTCCCCTATGTAGCTTGTTTCTGGTCACAGGTTCAGGAATGGTTAAAAAAATCACACCACGCACGTACAATTAACCTTACAAAATAGCATTGCTGGGCAATTTGGAAAAACATAGTCAGTCAATAAATAGTATAATAATACTTGTAGCTCACAATATGTGGATACTATACAATTAGAAAGGTTAAAAAAAACATTGGTAGGACATCATAGGTCAATTGAAAAATATATGGCACATGGAAACCAAATGTAGCAGAAAAGCTGTAAAAAAAAAACTAAAATATATATTTGTCCTCCAAAGAGGGGGGGATGGGTTAATACATTTTCTCTATTTTTCATTAAAACATTTTTTTAAAAATACATATAAGTGAATTAGTCCCAATACTTTTGGTCCCCTAAAATGGACGGACTACGTACAAAAAGTGCTGTCATTTCAAAATGGCTCACCCGATATGGATCAAAATACCCTCAAATTAAAGCTGACAGTCTGCACTTTAACATCATAGTCATTGTTTGATTTCAAATCCACACTTCCAGAGTATAGAGCCATAAGAAGAAAAAATACTTCACTGTCCCAATAATTATGGAGGCACTGTCTATAAAAGTCGAGGGCCCCTTCCCCACGACTTGTGGGAGCTGTGAGGGTGTGTGCTACTCCAGTGATAGGGGGGCAGGAGGGGTAAAGTCTCTCGGCAGGGATGAGGGGGGTGCTGGGGTTGAGGGGAGGTGAGTACAGCACTGCCCCACACAAAGCCAGCCCTGAAATAGCCCCTCACACAATGAAACCTGCCACTCTGTCTATGAGATAATGTCTAATTGAAAACACTGCAGCCATTGTGCTCCTGTCACCGGCTTTATTGTCCAGATAGCCCTCCCCCACCTCTTTTTCCATTGACGCGGCACGATTGTTCCTTGCCATTGTGGCACCCGCACCCTACTCTCTCCCTCTCTCCGTATTGTTATAATTTCATTACTCTGCTTCTCCTTTCGCTCCCCTGCAGATCTTTTGTTCAACACATTTAGGCACTTCATTTGGAACCAATGCCAGTGTGTACATGTGTGTGTATACAGTATGTGTGCTAAACAGCTGTCAGTTTCATGAGATAAAACAGGAAGTAAATCATCTGAAGAGTTGTCTCATTCTGTAACATCATGGGGTGCTATAAAGCTATATATACATGCAGATGTCAAGAGAAAATGTAGGAAATCTATTTTTTGTAATGAAATCACATGGTAGTTATGAAGAGATAAGTAGTATAATCTATTCACAAGTGAATCAACAAACCTTGTTTGAACACAGTAAACCACATCAGTGGTCACCAACTCTGGTTCACTAACTCTGGTCCAGAAGAGCTACTGTGTCTGTGCTGCCCTTCTTCATCCCAGAAAAGCACGAATACATGAGATTCAATAAAATTGATAATCAAGATTCGATAAGGCATCATAAGTAGCTGAATCAGATGTGTTAATATGATTCCTGCAGCCTATTTTCCCAAAACCTTGGGGTGACTTTCCAACACCTCTCGTACAGGTTTGGCCTCAACACCCTGCCACTGTAGATCAGATCCTGTGAGTTACAGCCAAAGAGTCACACAATGAAAAATTCCTGAACATTTCCTCATTTTCACAAACCCCATTTCAAACAAAAAGGCCTTACCGGACCTGCATATTGTTCACAGTGTTAATTGGGGGGAAAATAAGTGTGTATTGTGCATTGCGACGGCCCTGTGAAAACAAGATAAGAGCCTTATAAACAGGTCCAAGCCGATGGCCATTCAATGGATTGTTTGATAGAAAGAGTGTGAACAAGTTGAAAACAGGTTATTTTCACTTTTTGCTATGACCAAGTCTGTCTGCCTGAGGTGAACGGTCTGGAAGTCCCCCAGGTCTGTTCTGAGAGCTTCTCCTGGATGCTGTCAGAGATGGTGACAGATGGCTGTTTGACACAAAACATCCCTGCTTAGGTCAAAGGTAATACATATACCTGTATATTTGATTGACTTGATTGATTGGCAAGTAAAAAAACATACAGAGACAGAGTCAAAAAAACATCCTGAAGACAGTCATCCAAGGTACAGTATTTACACATTTTCTCAATTAATTATTGTCACTCCATCATGCCAAGCACTAGCTAATTGAATGTTGTTTAACGTTACACACTTACACACATTCTCCCATTTTTTCTCTCTCACACACACACAAACATGTGCATGCACACGCTCGCAAGCACACACACACACACCACAGATTTGTGTGAGGAATAACGCAGCCCACCCTGAAGACAGAGATGGCTGTCTCTTTCTGCTGACACCGTCACCATGCAGTAACCAGACACAGTAAGCACTATTTGCATTACTACAAGCTATCGCTAGCTGCAGCTGCTGCTCCAGTTTGATTTAGGAATGGATAATAGCAGTCTGGTTAGATTCATCTTAACCATTTCTTTGTAAGGAACATATTCAATTTACATTACAAAGACATATCAAAACATTTAATTCCTACTTTCTTTTTTTGTTTCTGACACAGATAAAAAAAAGTGTACTGCATGTGTTCACACAAACCCTCTGTATTTGGAAGAATTGTGGTGGCAGCATCATGTTATGGGTATGGTTGTCACTGGCAGGGACTGGGGAGTTTGTCAGGATGGAAAGAAATATGAAAGAGCAAAGCCCAGATAAAAAGTTAGAAGAAACCCTGCCTCAGTCTTCTGAATACATAACCTTCGGATAGAGTTGAATTATTTTTATGCCAAAAACACAGCAGAATGGCTTTCCAATAGGTGTTGAGTGGTCCTGAGTGGTCCAGTCTCAGTCTGACTTAAATTTTCTACCAACTAAGATTCTAAGTTGGTAAAATCTTATTCAAAATGATTCATAGCTGTAGGCTACCAAAGTAGCTTCCACCAAGTATTAACTCTGGCGTGTGAAAACATACGCAATAAAGACATCTTCGTAATCCCTTTTTACATTTAATTTGAAGGCAGCAAAATGTGAAGACTGTGCTAGGGGTGTGTACCCCCGCACATTGACTCGGTATCGGTACCCCTGTATATAGCCTCGTATCGTTACTTTCTTTTTACTTTACTTTATTTAGTCAATATTTTCTTAAATCTTATTTTTCTTAAAACTGTATTGTTGGTTAAGGACTTGTAAATAAGCATTTCACAGTAAGGTCGACACATGCACCTACATTCAGTGCATGTGACAAATAAAATGTTATTTGATTTGGGTAGACTTTCAATAGGCACTGTATGTTCATACAGTAAGTTAAAGGCAAAACATTTTTCAATTTCAACGTGTGCTTTTTTGGGGGCCAGTGACTGATGTCATAAGTCTGACACATTTCTGTGTAATTGTTTTCCTTCCTTTTCCCACTTGTAAGTCCAAATACATAATACCACCCACCCACCCTATACACACATAAACACACAAAAACCCAAAGAAAGTACCCTGAATACATTTTTTTATAAACCGACCAACCAAACATCTCTGTTTTGAATAAACAAACATGACTATAATAACAATGTATCAAGTAGCTCTTGGTTCTATTCTTTCCTGGTCTCTCAGTCCAGGTCATGATATGATGCTATCAATGGGTGCTGGCTTTACAGGGACACACAGACTAACAAACAAACTACCCTGAGAATCAGAATAGGTACCAAGGCCACCCAGAGTTTGAAATAACAATCACATTAGAATACATCTGCCTTGATGTTATGTATTTGAACTTTCGGCATAACATTTATTCATGGAGTTTTGATACAGGCCATAGAGAGCAGATGTTGAAAAAAATCTGCAGTCCAAACAGAGTCTGCACCCCAAACATGTTCAATGAGGGTGCTATGAATAGACAGACAGAATGAGAGAGTGGGAGGTGGGCAGGATACAGACCCACACCTGGCAGAGCCAGGCTGAGGTAGGAGAGGGGTCAGGTGTCTTAGGGATGGTCAGACGGATGAGAAGGGGGAGAAAAGACAGACACACACACACAGCAACAGGAAGTGGTCTCTGGAAAGAGAGGGGGGTTGGTTATCTGACCCAGGCACTGTTTCCTTTGTCTGAAAGGGGGAGACACAGGAAAGACTGAGGAAAGACGGATGAGATGTAGGCCTACGTATGTATAAGTGTGTGACTGTGTGTGTGTCTGGTGAAGACCTTTAAAATAATTTAAATTGTCTTACTACGTAGAGAAATCCTATAGTAAAACTTGTTTGCTAGAACTGCACCAGTGCGACGGTCAATTGCCAACGTCTGTAGAGTCTCACTGTTCTCAGTCGGACTTGAGAAGGTGTGGGCAATGAGGGTCATCCTGGCACTTGACAACGATGCATGTTACCACAAGCTGTGGCGCCCCTTCCTTTTAAGATGAGGCGCAGGGTTCCCGTCCTGTAAGACGACACCTCAGCCCTCGCTGCCGAGGCTACTTGCTCCTTTTCTTTCTCCCACTTGTGGACTCCGGTCTGTTTTCGGCTGCTCGTTACCATCACATGTTGTATGTTTATATTATTGTAAACTGCAGATTTAAAGGAAAGGCTCACACATCTGGAATATTATATTGTTTTGTGCATCTATGAGTGATGTTCTATCTTTTACCTGGGTCATTTCATATTTTCATATGCATCTGAGTTATTGGAGAAGAGCGGGCAGAAATCCGGCCGGTATGACGTAGCACTGTGATAAAGTCCCCGCACTACACTGGAAGTTAATATGAATACAACGTTTAGATCGCGAAAACGTCTAGCATACAAGTCAGATTTCAATACTGGCCGATGTCATTACTCGGGAAGATGTCTTCTCTCGAATGAGCCATTGATCATATTTTTGCGATAGTTCTACCTCGATAAATGTGTCATTTAACAGAGGGTATAGCACATTTTCCTACTTCTCTGCTTCTTTAGTCCAGGGTGCATTGCATGGTACTGTTGCCAGAGATATTTATACAAAGGAGATAGGAAGCAAATGAATGAACGTGTAATGCCCTATCCAGCAGACTGTGACCAATCGCTTTCACGTTGTCATGCTGCATCACGCGGTTGCTAAGCTAATCGTCACGCAATCGCTTTCAATCAGTGTACATGTCTAGAAACGCGCCTATTTTCCTCAAAAGTACCTCATGTCACAATTCCAAAACTACACGGTATTACAGATAGTAGGATAATCTCACGCCTCTGAAAAGATTTGTAATGTTGTACTTCTTGTTGATGAAATTTGTGCTAATGTTGGGTTGAGCTTAGCGCCCAATTGACTCCCATTCACTCCATGAAAAAGGGCGCTCCTGGTCCCTGAATTACCCAGAATGCACCGCGATGCCCATTGACGTAACATGAGCAACGTTTCCCATATCCTCAAAAGTATCTGCCATTGTAAATGCCAGACTACACTCTGAGGCACATCGATCTGCAGGTTGAACATGGTAAAATGGTAGACTCCTAAATTGATAGTCGTTTGTTTAAGCGATTTTACAGCTAACTATTTTGCATGATAATATTGTATTTGGGATTGTGTGCAGCTACCAAGTGAGCCCATAGAGTGCATTGCATTGTGGATTTTGTAGCTGCAATAGATTTCCACAATGATTTTTCATATTGCTACCAAAAGGAAACATTTGTTCACAAATATTGTTCTCATGTGTTATTTAACACTGTCAATTAAAGGAATGAGTGGTTTTGGGTGGATTTTTCCTTTAAGGCTGGCCTTCCTGACCTACTCAAGATCATGTGTTAAAGGTATATTGTACACAACAGTGAAATGGCCAGGTCGTGCTTTATATAAAAGCCTATTAAAACCATATGGGAATACTTTGGCCATTTACGGTAAGATGCATGGTAATGATGATTGACATAATGACAGTCAGCACTGTCATTGCAAGCAACATTTCCTGGATTCTCAAAATGAAATGAGAAAAAGTATTGCATCCCTGTTGAAAAATGTATCCATACATTTATGCAAGCTTCATTGAAATACTGTATGGGCATATCACCTCCTGGTGGACCATCGATGTATTGTCACAGTCCAGAAATACAGAGCGTACAAACCATTAGGAACACTCCTAATATTGAGTTGTACCCCCTTCTGCCCTGAGAAAAGTTTTCATTCGTCGAAAGCATTCCACAGAGATGCTGACCCATGTTGACTCCAATGCCTCCCACAGTTGTCAAGTTCGCTGGATGTCCTTTGGGTGGTAGACCATTCTTGATACACACAGGAAACTGTGTAGCATGAAAAACACAGCAGCGTTGCAGTTGACACACTCAAGCCTGGTGCCATAGCCCATTCAAAGGCACTTAAATATTTGCTCTTGCTCATTCAACCACTGAACGGCTCACATTCCCACACCATGTCTCAAGGCTTAAAAATAATTATTCAACCCGTCTCCTCCCCTTCATCTACACTGATTGAAGTGGATTTAACAAGTGACATTAATAAGTGATCACAGCTTTCACCTGGATTCCTCTGGTAAATCTAAATCATGGAAAGAGCAGGTGTTCCTAATTTGTTCTACACTCAGTGTATGTGGCTATGAAAGTCAATATTGCGGGAGAAGAAAATACATCTAGAAGCATATCTCAATCAGTAGCCCATGCAACCCAACAGCTGAACTTATTTCAATTTGTTTTTTTACAATTCTTAAAAAAGTTACAGGTAACTATGTTCTCACTGAGAAACTAAAGAGTAATTGGTTGAGTAGATATTTCAGATAACAAAACATTTATTACAGAGGAATAGCTGGCAAAAATAAACAATTACATTATTCATGTAACACGAACACCACTGAGCTATAATATTTTTTGCAAAAAATCAAATGTAAAAAAAAAAAAAAAAAAACCAAAAAGGGGAAAGAAATATCCTAGAAAATGTATGTCGGCTGGAGATGGATGGACTTGGTCCTGTTGGGTTGAGTTAGGTGGCTACACTCTGTAGCAGGGTGATGTTATCTCCTTTCAGCATGATCCTCCCTGAGAGAGATGGATGGAGAGATACAGGGAGGAATTGAGAGAAGTGAGGATAGATGGAGAGACACGTGATAAGCCTACAGTAAGTGACACTTCAGCCAACAGTCATGATGACCAGACTGGTTGATAGGACACACTTGCTCAGACTGCCAACAAAGGAAAGTTGTATGATCATCAACAACATATGAGAAGTAACTAGAGAAAGGTATTAAAAAAATACAATAAAAAATCTGCTTTTTTATTAAGTCCTTACTCAACTTGTGTTTGATGGCATTAATAGGCCCTATAAGACAAGCGTCACCTATCTAGTATGGAGTGTCAACAACGGCATGCTATTAGTACAACGTGCAGGACAGGGCTGCTTACCATGAGTTGGTCACAGACTAGTCTTAAGGGCTATCCTTCCTAATCTTATCTCGTTGACTTCAATATTGAATAATGCATTTTAATGGCAGTGCTGTCTGTTAAACACCTGCATTTGATTGGCTCTGGGCAATGATGTAGATATTGCAATTCCCCTCAGAAGAGGCATTTGCTTGTTTTGTCCGCATCACTTTTCTTAACATTTACATTTAAGTCATTTAGCAGACGCTCTTATCCAGAGCGACTTACAAATTGGTGCATTCACCTTATGACATCCAGTGGAACAGTAGTGCATCTAAATCTTTTAAGGGGGTGAGAGGGATTACTTTATCCTATCCTAGGTATTCCTTAAAGAGGTGGGGTTTCAGGTGTCTCCGGAAGGTGGTGATTGACTCCGCTGTCCTGGCGTCGTGAGGGAGTTTGTTCCACCATTGGGGGGCCAGAGCAGCGAACAGTTTTGACTGGGCTGAGCGGGAACTGTACTTCCTCAGTGGTAGGGAGGCGAGCAGGCCAGAGGTGGATGAACGCAGTGCCCTTGTTTGGGTGTAGGGCCTGATCAGAGCCTGCAGGTACTGAGGTGCCGTTCCCCTCACAGCTCCGTAGGCAAGCACCATGGTCTTGTAGCGGATGCGAGCTTCAACTGGAAGCCAGTGGAGAGAGCGGAGGAGCGGGGTGACGTGAGAGAACTTGGGAAGGTTGAACACCAGACGGGCTGCGGCGTTCTGGATGAGTTGTAGGGGTTTAATGGCACAGGCAGGGAGCCCAGCCAACAGCGAGTTGCAGTAATCCAGACGGGAGATGACAAGTGCCTGGATTAGGACCTGCGCCGCTTCCTGTGTGAGGCAGGGTCGTACTCTGCGGATGTTGTAGAGCATGAACCTACAGGAACGGGCCACCGCCTTGATGTTAGTTGAGAACGACAGGGTGTTGTCCAGGATCACGCCAAGGTTCTTAGCGCTCTGGGAGGAGGACACAATGGAGTTGTCAACCGTGATGGCGAGATCATGGAACGGGCAGTCCTTCCCCGGGAGGAAGAGCAGCTCCGTCTTGCCGAGGTTCAGCTTGAGGTGGTGATCCGTCAGGCGGGTCGGCCAGCGTTTTAGTAGCTTATCTTATGCCACCTAGCTTGTTCCAAGTCGGAAAAATGTCCAGGGTCCGGTTCCCAGAAGCTTCAAGAGACCAAATTAACCAAACTAGTTATTAAACGTGCATTTGAAAATTATCTAAATCTAATGCCTAAAATATAAATACAGCAGGCTATAGGCCCATTTCAATCATATTGAAATACATTTGGTTACATTTGTCTACTTTTAGGCTACGGTCTGTAATTTGTCTCAATATATTTCATGATGTGAGGCCTAACGTGCGCAATCATGTGCCAAATGAGTAATTTAGTGCATTTTTAATTGGGCAAGCATTAGAATAAGCCGCCTCTATTTGCAGCTGTAGGTGAAAATACCGCTCTAGGAGCTGATCCATCGTCAGTATTTTGAAATAATTATAATGTTAAGGTAAGATTTGAATTGGGAACACTGATCTGTGAGCAGCACTGCTTTCTTTTAATCCTATAAGTATTGACACACGCTCCAACAAAGCACTTACCGACTGTTCGCCCGTGTGGTGTTTTGGGAAACGCATGTTACATATTTGGCCTTTGTAAAGAAAGGTACATCATTGAAACGTATGTTTTTCAGTCACATGCAAAAGTACAGAAATGCTTTTGTTGCAAGCTCTAAACCCAACAATGCCGTAATAATTAACAATGAAATACAAAAAATAACAAGGTAGAACAAAAAACAATAGGGCCTAAATTATATTGGGAAACTGGGCCCAGAAACAAGCCGTTTGGAAAAATCAACTTGAACGTCCCTCAAACCGGTAATAACTAGTGGGGCACTCGCCTATAGTCGCTGAGCTCCGACTTCTCCCACATGTTGAACTCTGACTTCACAGACTAGCGCCTCGATTCCACCAACAGCATTACTGCATTTTGGTACACCAGAAGTACATTCATTTCCAAAGGAATGCTGCGTTGGCCTTGCAACATTGCAGAGGCAGTTGCAGTGCGTTGTGTGGTGCATACGTTGGATTTATCAAATGTATGCATCAAACTGTATGCGTAGACAGCTTGACAGAAATGGTAGCATTAGGTGAATATTGAACTTTTGTTGCACACATATCCCAATGATGTAGTGTACCATTTTGCGTAATGACGCTGTAGGTATGATCTAGGCATACGGCAATGAACTCAATAACAGCATTTTCAGCATTTACATTTTATTTAACTAGGCAAGTCAGTTAAGAACAAATTCTTATTTACAATGATGGCCTACCCTGGCCAAACCCTCCCCTAACCCGGACAACACTGGTCCAATTGTGAGCCGCCCTATGGGACTCCCAATCACAACCGGCTGTGATAGAGCCTGGGATTGAATCCAGGTCTGTAGTGACCCCTCTAGCACTGTAGCCTTAGACCGCTGAGCCACTCAGGAGGCAACAAAACATTTATTAATATGCTTTTTGAAAACGATCATTTGTTTTCAAAACACACAACTTGTTCCCAGCTTACAAGTACCGGTAGTATTTTTCCAAGTTTCCCACTTGTTATGAATGCGGCATTACAACCACGTGCGCGCACACGCCGACTTACCCAAGGGCTTCCTGTTCTTGGTCTTCATGTGAACCTCCTCAGCATCATCCAGAACCAGGTTCATGTATTCATCAAAGCCCTGAGAGAGAGAGAGGTTTGTTGCTTTCAACTACACATCTTGCTAGGTGTCAGCAGCCCTGGTGTAGTTTCAGGTGCTTTGACTAAGAGAATAAAGGAGGAAATATCGAAGGATGATCACTTACGATGATGCAGCCTTCTATCCGCATGTTCACCTGTTCATACAGCCACACTTGGATACGAGAGCGCTGCAGGGAGAAGAGGGAGAGAGGCTGTGATTATATTTGATGAGATTGCTAATGATTGTAATGTATTATAAAAGCATGAAGTCTACCACATTTGCAACTCGCAAGAACCACGACCATCAGATCATCTGACAAATGCAGAAAATATGAAACTTACGTTCTGTAGATACCTGAAAATAAGGTTCTGGTGGACATAGGGTCAAGGAACTGTGTCAAACATTTAGTTAGCAAACTGGCTGATTTGACTGCACATGTTTTCTGGAGTTACTGTTAGCTAGCTAACGTAACATAATAGAGCACGCATCACGGGTTACACTATTTGTGTTCCTGGACAAGCTAACCGCTTTGAGAAATATGCAATTAACGTTAATCAAACCAATGTTTAGCTGCAGAAAAGTAATTGTAGGTAGCTAACTACCACTAATAGTAGGTAGCTAACAATGAATGAAACGCAGCCTAGGGCAAAATATTGTACTAAGTTTTTCATCAAGAAAGGATACAATAGGCTGCACCATAACCTTCTGGACTTTCTGTCCTTGTCCTCTGTACGCCATCCTCGTTATGGGTTTAAGCTTTGTGGGTTTACGCTTTGTTGTCCTAAAAACAATTGTCAAAACGTTTCACTCGAAGGAAGACAAGAAACTCGAAATATTCACGTTGTGGTTCTTCAATGGCGCGCTTCCTGCTTTCCGCGTGCGCAAGCAGAGTAGACTCTCTTCAAAGTTGCAGCGCCCCTATAGGCGGGAGGCACTTACCACAGAACTGTATTGTAGGGGAACGCTTCACCCCTCCCCTGGTTCATGAGGAATGTATTACCACCTCTTCTTCCCCATGAGGCTCAATAGATGTTGCATGAACCCTCAGATCCTCAAGAGGTTCTACAGTTGCACCATCGAGAGTATATCGAATGGCTACATCAACGTCTGGTACGGAAACTGCACCGCCCTCGAATGCAAAGCTCTGCAGAGGGTGGTGCGAACGACTCAGTATATCACTGGGGCGATCTTCCTGCCATCCATGAACTCTATAGCACGCGGTGTCAGAGGATGGCTCGGAACATTTCCAGACTTCTCTCTGTTAACGTCCGGCAAGTGGTATCCGAGCATCAAGCTCCAACAGGCTCCGAGACAGCTTCTGTACCCAAGCCATAAGACTACTGAAAAGTCAAATGGCTAACTGGACGATCTGCAAACTCACAGGACTATCCACACACTCACTACCACTGACTCTGGATTAAAACCGAATTTCAATCAAATGCATAAATGTATGTATTGGATCGCAAAAAAAAAAGTTTGGTTTACCAATAAAATGGTCCGACTGTGAAGTCGACATACTCAGTATTCATATCCTGAAAGAAAGAAATTCTCACTACAATACATTTTAATAGAAAGTTAGCCAAATTAGATAAAATGTTGGTATCATGGAAAGGACAACACCTGTCTATTTGTGGAAAAAATCTCCCTAATTAATTAATTAATTATTTAGTCATATCCCAGTTTACCTGTTTGGCCCTGCCTAAACCTAACGACTTGTTTTTTTAAATTATATGAGCACAAATATTCCACTACTTGGAGCGGCAAACCAGACAAAATTAAACAGTCCTATTTATATAATGCGTATGAATTCAGAGGGCAGAAATGATTCAATATTAAAGCGTTGGACCTCTCACTGAAGACTCTCAGACAATGCGAAACAAGATTGTCTGGTCTGATGAATCCAAGGTTGAACTCTTTGGCTTGAATGCCAAGCGTCATGTCTGGAGGAAACCTGGCACCATCCCTACAGTGAAGCATGGTGGTGGCAGCATCATGCTGTGGGGATGTTTTTCAGTGGCAGGGACTGGGAGACTTGTCAGGATTGAGGCAAAGATGAATGCCGCAAAGTACAGAGAGATCCTTGATGAATACCTGCTCCAGGACTTCCGACTGGGGTGAAGGCTCCACTTCCAACAGGCCAATGACCCTAAGGACACAGCCAATACAATGCAGAAGTGGCTTTGGGACAAGTTTCTGAACGTCTTTCAAATCAAATTTATTTATATAGCCATTCTTACATCAGCTGATATCTCAAAGTGATGTACAGAAACCCAGCCTAAAACCCAAACAGCAAGTAATGCAGGTGTAGAAGCACGGTGGCTAGGAAAAACTCCCTATAAAGGCCAAAACCTAAGAAGAAACCTAGAGAGGGACCAGGCTATGCGGGGTGGCCAGTCCTCTTCTGGCTGTGCCAGGTGGAGATTATAACAGATCATGACCAAGATGTTCAAATGTTCAAAAATGACCAACATGGTCAAATAATAATAAGCACAGTATTTGTCGAGGGTGCAGCAAGTCAGCACCTCAGGAGTAAATGTCAGTTGGCTTTTCATAGCCGATCATTAAGAGTATCTCTACCGCTCCTGCTGTCTCTAGAGAGTTGAAAACAGCAGGTCTGGGACAGGTAGCACGTCCGGTGAACAGGTCAAGGTTCCATAGCCGCAGGCAGAACAGTTGAAACTGGAGCAGCAGCACGGCCAGGTGGACTGGGGACAGCAAGGAGTCATCATGCCAGTTAGTCCTGAGACATGGTCCTAGGGCTCAGGTCCTCCGAGAGAGAGAAAGAAAGAGAGAATTAGAGAGAGCATACTTAAATTCACACAGGACACCGGATAAGAAAGGAGAAGCACTCCAGATATAACAAACTGACTCTAGCCCTCCGACACATAAACTACTGCAGCATAAATACTGGAGGCTGAGACAGGAGGGGACAGGAGACACTGTGGCCCCATCCGATGATACCCCCGGACAGGGCCAATCAGGAAGGATATAACCCCCCCCCACTTAGCCAAAGCACAGCCCCCACACCACTAGAGGGATATCTTCAACCACCAAGTTACCATTCTGAGACAATGCAGAGTATAGCCCACAAAGATCTCCGCCACGGCACAATCCAAGGGGGGGCACCTACCCAGACAGGAAGAACACGTCAAGTGACCCCTCCTAGGAACGGCATGAAAGAGCACCAGTAAGCCAGTGACTCAGCCCCTGTAATAGGGTTAGAGGCAGAGAATCCCAGTGGAGAGAGGGGAACTGGCCAGGCAGAGACAGCAAGGACGGTTCGTTGCTCCAGAGCCTTTCCGTTCACCTTCACACTCCTGGGCCAGACTACACTCAATCATATGACCCACTGAAGAGATGAGTCTTCAGTAAAGCCTTAAAGGTTGAGACCGAGTTTGCGTCTCTCACATGGGTAGGCAGACCATTCCATAAAAATGGAGCTCTATAGGAGAAAGCCCTGCATCCAGCTGTTTGCTTAGAAATTCTAGGCACAATTAGAAGGCCTGCGTCTTGTGACCGTAGCGTACGTGTAGGTATGTACGGCAGGACCAAATCAGAAAGATAGGTAGGAGCAAGCCCATGTAATGCTTTGTAGGTTAGCAGTAAAACCTTGACATCAGACCTTGCCTTAACAGGAAGCCAGTGTAGGGAGGCTAGCACTGGAGTAATATGATCAAATTAGTTGGTTCTAGTCAGGATTCTAGCAGCCGTATTTAGCACTAAATGAAGTTTATTTAGTGCTTTATCCGGGTAGCCGGAAAGTAAAGCATTGCAGTAGTCTAACCTAGAAGTAACAAAAGCATGGATTAATGTTTCTGCATCATTTTGGGACAGAAAGTTTCTGATTTTTTGCAATGTTACGTAGATGGAAAAAAGCTGTCCTTGAAACAGTCTTGATATGTTCGTCAAAAGAGAAATTAGGGTCCAGAGTAACGTAGAGGTCCTTCACAGTTTTATTTGAGATGACTAGGGTAGCCTAGTGGTTAGAGTGTTGGACTAGTAACCGAAAGGTTGCAAGTTCAAATCCCCCAGCTGACAAGATACAAAATATGTTGTTCTGCCCCTGAACAGGCAGTTAACCCACTGTTCCTAAGCCATCATTGAAAATAAGAATTTGTTCTTAACTGACTTGCCTAGTAAAATAAAGATAAAATAAAAAAAACATCAAGATTTAATTGTCAGATTCAACAGAAGATCTCTTTGTTTCTTGGGACCTAAAACAAGCATCTCTGTTTTGTCCGAGTTTAAAAGTAGAAAGTTTGCAGCCATCCACTTCCTTTTGTCTGAAACACAGGCGAGGGCAATTTTGGGGCTTCACCATGTTTCATTGAAATGTACAGCTGTGTGTCATCCGCATAGCAGTGAAGGTTAACATTATGTTTTCGAATGACATCCCCAAGAGGTAAAATATAAAGTGAAAACAATAGTGGTCCTAAAACGGAACCTTGAGGAACACCGAAATTTACAGTTGATTTGTCAGAGGACAAACCATTCACAGAGACAAACTGATATCTTTCCGACAGATAAGATCTAAACCAGTCCAGAACTTGTCCGTGTAGACCAATTTGGGTTTCCAATCTCTCAAAAAGAATGTGGTGATCGATGGTATCAAAAGCAGCACTAAGGTCTAGGAGCACGAGGACAGATGCAGAGGCTCGGTCTGTCGCCATTAAAAGGCCATTTACCACCTTCACAAGTGCAGTCTCAGTGCTATGATGGGGTCTAAAACCAGACTGAAGCATTTCGTATACATTGTTTTTTTTTCAGGAAGGCAGTGAGTTGCTGCGCAACAGCCTTTTCAAAAAAAATTGAGAGGAATGGAAGATTCGATATAGGCCGATGGTTTTTTATATTTTCTGGGTCAATGTTTGGCTTTTTCAAGAGAGGCTTTATTACTGCCACTTTTAGTGAGTTTGGTACACATCTGGTGGATAGAGAGCCGTTCATTATGTTCAACATAGGAGGGCCAAGCACAGGAAGCAGCTCTTTCAGTAGTTTAGTTGGAATAGGGTCCAGTATGCAGCTTGAAGGTTTAGAGGCCATGATTATTTTCATCATTGTGTCAAGAGATATAGTACTAAAACACTTGAGAGTCTCTCTTGATCCTAGGTCCTGGCAGAGTTGTGCAGACTCAGGACAACTGAGCTTTGGAGGAATACGCAGATTTAAAGAGGAGTCCGTAATTTGTCTTTGAGTGGCCCAGCCAGAGCCCGGACTTGAACCTGATCAAACATCTCTGGAGAGACCTGAAAATAGCTGTGCAGCAACGCTCCCATCTAACCTTACAAAGCTTGAAATGATCTTCAGAGAAGAATGGGAGAAACTCCCCAAATACAGGTGTGCCAAGCTTATAGCGTCATACCCAAGAAGACTTGATGCTTTAATCACTGCCAAAGGTGCTTCAACAAAGTACTGAGTAAAGGGTCTGAATACTTATGTAAATGTCATTTCAGTTTCATTTTTTATAAATGAGAAAATATTCAGAAATGTATTTTTACCTTTTTATTATGAGGTATTGTGTGTGTGTGTGTGTGTGTGTGTGTGTGTGTGTGTGTGTGTGTGTGTGTGTGTGTGTGTGTGTGTGTTTTGTGTGTGTGTAGATTGATGAGGGGAAAACATTATTTAATACATTTTAGAATAACGCTGTAACATAACAAAAGTCAAGGGGCCTGAATACTTTCTGGAGGCACTGTATTTGAAAATTATTTAATACATTTTAGAATAACGCTGTAACATAACAAAAGTCAAGGGGCCTGAATACTTTCTGGAGGCACTGTATTTGAAAATTAAATAATCTCAGAAATATCGCCATAGAAAGATAGTTGCAATTTCACTTTAATCCACCAGAAATTACCGAACAAATATTGTGGTTAAACTCAAATATACTAATTGATCAAATAAAAAGTTCTATATTTTTTTTACTGTAGTCTTTGTAATTGATATCAGTAGGACTGCTGGAGTTATGTCACATGCAGTTAACAAAAATATGGAAATGCCTGCTCTGTCAAATTACAACCAACTGATTGCAGCATTACTGCAAAAATGGAGGCAAGGGGAAGGTAAGAAATCCTGCATTAAAGACCAATTGGTTAACGAAAATTGTGATTAAGTATTCCAGTTTAATTTAAGGACCAAAAAATGGACTGCTGTGCCATACAGGTTGCAAAATAGTTGGGAGGAGATTTCCCATGTACCGATTCCATGGCACATGGTTTATGAACTGATACACAAAATGACGGTGGATTCAACACTTGTGTTTTTTAATTTAAATCATTATAAAAAATGATTGCAACCAATGTGTGTTATATATGGGGGATACAACCATCCTCTGCAGATTTTGCTGCGTAGAGACAGAATCATGAGATCACTTGTTTTGGTACTGCCCATATGTAGCTTATTTTTCTGTATTATTGTTCAGGAATGGCCAAAAATGCAACATTTACTTGGAGCAAATAGCAATACAAATAGCAATGCTGGGTGATTTTTGAAAAGTCATAGTCAAATCAATCAATATCATTTGTGCTAAGAGTTATCTTTAATTTACAATATGTAGAAACTATGAGAATAGAAAGGTTCAGAACCTTGTGGAACAGCACAGTGGGAAAAATATGTCAGCTCGAACTCAACTGGATGGTCTTCAGAAATAGATTGGAGGGGTTGAGGGTAGCTGAAGGCTGGGACTAAAAACAAACAAAAGACAACTCATGTAACATATTCTCTTTGTAAAATGTATATAGTATGTACAGTACCAGTCAAATTTGGACACTGTACAATGTACAATGTCATAGACGCAACCGAGAAAATCTTGCATTTGGCCTTACCTCTACCCAATGGAGCAAGAATATCTCGTTTTAAAGCCCTTTTGGCTACCTGGTCTACTATTTTATTCCCGGTCACTCCCGAATGGGCTGGGACCCAGCATAATCTCATTCACTACTACAGCCTCTTTCGATTCTCGCAGAGTTTCCAAACAATCACTGAGGTATGGGGTTTGTCAATAGTTACCACACCACAAAGTCATAAAACCCGCCTAATTCTACAATTGATCGTAAAATAAAATGTTATTTGAAACCCAACCCTAACCTTAACCACACTGCTAAAATTAATAACAAAAAGCATATTTTTGTTTTCATTAACTTTTAAGACATCATAAGACCATTCTGACTTTATGGCTGTGCTATCTAGTGGAAACCCTTGGTATGTATGGTCAGAGAGGAAGAAACGAAGCGATATGTTTCGCTCTCGACAAAATCTGTCCAAAATAAACCCAATGCGTTTCTATGGTTTTATTTTGGACCTAAGCTTTTCGCCGGTCTTCCCGCCTTTGGGACAACGACTCAGGGAGGAGACATGAGCATCTCGTCATTATATACTGATCACTGATATGGTGCACGACATGTGGTGCAGATGTAAACAACACCATAGAGAATGATAGAGGCATCCAGTGGCCAAAAGGCCAATTAAAATGGGCAGCGCCATTGAGGGCTTCCATCGTTTTAATCTAGTCAACTCTTCCAACTTCATTGGCTGATCCCTCCTGGTGACCCTGTTGGAGTCTTGTCCAACTGGGTCATCAGGAGGGATCAGCCTATCTTGAAGAAGAAAATTGACTAATTGAAAATGGAGATAGCCTCAATGCCACTGCCCATGCTGTCACAGACACTACAATGGTACAGCTATCACAGACACTACCAATGGTACAGCTGTCACAGAAACTACAATGGTACAGCTGTCACAGAAACTACAATGGTACAGCTGTCACAGAAACTACAATGGTACAGCTGTCACAGACACTACAATGGTACAGCTGTCACAGAAACTACAATGGTACAGCTGTCACAGACACTACAATGGTACAGATATAAAGATGAGTCCTCTATCTAACTATGAATAACACAGTGGCCTACTTCCGCTGTGTGACTGGAAAATTGCATTTCCGCCACTTACTGGACTAATTTTATTTTACTTTTATTATGAAGGCACCTTTTGTCGTAAAACATTTTGATAACCAAATCAAACTGCATAGGGAGATAAAATATAGATAAAATATTCTGGTTAAAATTCTTATTTTAGATGGGTTATTCTCTCTGTCTCTCTATCTCTTTCTGGCGGTCTCTCTCTCTCTCTGTGTTTTGAGTATTGGCTTAGTAATAGACCTCTGTCAATCAGCAAGCATATCAGAAGAACTATCAAGAGAGACACTGTAAACATCAACAGTATAACTTTACACAATAGTTTATGTTGCAGTCATTGTGTCCCAGATTGTAGAAGTGTTGGTTGGATAATGGTCAGGTAACCGGTTTGAGGACATAGTCCTGAGAGGGGAGACAGTGTTAGAATGCGTTTTGCATCTTATTCCAGGAACTCAGTCAGAGCTAAGTGTTTAATGTAGCTGACACAAAACCATTTTTCTATAAGATCTTTTGGTCACAATTCCGTGCTTATCTGTCTGCATTAACACAGAGTAAGATAATACCGGTATTGTACTGCACTATTCTTACTAGGGAATATATTCATGTTCACTGTTATTGAAATGTAAATCATTTGGAGTCAATCAATCAATTTTGCTATAAGTGATTTCTTATTAACATGTCACGCATTACGTTCTACGCACGTGCCCCTGCACTTTTGACTAGTAAGCCCCTAGCGTGAACCTGCCAACGCCCGCCGCAGAGACACAAATAAAGAGAATACGGTACGGAAAATGACTATTTTTAATAAATTATTTCTTCACGTATAGTAGCTAGTTACTATCGGTGTTATAACTAACATGTCACTATCAACGTAGGTATCTGGTTGTTTACTTCATTGGAGATAAAATGTTTGCTTTTGTCATCTCATTCAACAACAGCATCCGCTTGGTAGCCAATCTAACGTCGTTTACTACGGTAGCTACTGCAAACTAGCGAAAGGAAGCCGCTAGCCAAACTGACTAGCTAAATCAACGCTAATCAGACTTTTTCAATTAAATTATAGCTAACGTTATCTAAACGAGCTAGTGTATTAATGTACTTAAAGCAATCGATCTGACAGGGTTTGTGTGAAAACAATTAAGTTACGTGAATCTGTGTTTCTTCATCGTTGATTGACACTGTTACTACTAGCTGTTAGCTAGCCAGGGTGTTAGCTAGAATGGCGATGGTCGCTCTCTGCTTAAAACCGCTTGGGAGGGTAGTTAACGTTACTGCTAGGAGGAAGCCAGGAGGAATGATTGAACGATGGTAGCCAGCACATAGATGTTTCCATTATTTCACGACAACGTAGCGTGTAATGTTACCTAGTTAGGAGTGTTATTATTTTGATTGTTGACCATTTCTCTACCAATGTTTTAGAATTGTAAGACAGATAGATCAGGCCATCGAATAGTAGCTACGAGCCATCTTTAATTAGCTAGCTGGTTAGCTCATGGTTAGTTAATACATGGATAGTGGAACATCGGGTATATGGTTGTGTAAAGCTGATTTGTTTTTTTTGTCCCCTTCCACAGTGCCATTCAGTCAGTGCTGATAGAAAAGCAATTCAACCAAACTCCTGACTTTGTGGTACATTGATTTCATTTGTTTGGTGTACTGTACTTATTGACAGACTAACGTTACATTCAGAAAAAGGCATAGACCTTTAAAATAAGTATGGTTATGTGGGTTGGCTGGCAGTACGTGAGTCTGTGTGTTTTCTACATAGGCTGTAGGAAGGAAACAGGGAGGCTGTGAAAGATCACTAAAGCCTTTCAGAGTGAGTAAATCCGGTGTAATACCAGACACCGCCTTGCAGATAGAGCTGCTTTTGGTAGTCTATACTGCACAGCATTGTACTGTAAACCCAGATGGGAAAGTCCCTGAAAGTCATTGCACAGCTGCATTGTGTGTACCTCTGCCCCTTCTGTAAAAGTGTCCTAGGTGGGAGAACCCCTGCATCTGCAAAGGGGTGGGATGGTGAATCTTCTATTGACATTCTTGGAATATCTGGGCATCCTAGCATTAGTTCAACATTAGGCACCTGTGTGCGTGTTTGGAGATGGAGACAACACTTTACTGTTGTGATAATGATTGCATCACCCTTAATCCACTCATTTGTGTTTGTAGGCCAGCCAGCACTCTGAAACAAGGCCAACCAAGGCAGTGAAAGTAGCTGACTGACAGAGCGGTGTAATCTGAGTCCACATAGGCGTTAAGTCCACATGGCTAGGTATTGGTTGGCAACTATTGAAGTTGTTTCCTTTCAACAGGCCAGAGGCCTACAGAAAATGACAACATTTTGGAGAGGTGTGTGGAACATATGGTATGACCAGCTCTATCGGGATGTGATTCCATGTTCTCACGGGCCTACATGCAACAAAGGTGGTGGCTGTTTTATTGAAAACCCATACACTCGTCACTCATCCTCTTGTCCGCTTGCTATCAGGAAGCATCATAATTATAGTAGGCATTAACCGTGTTGAGTCACACATAGTGACAAGTTGAGACACCATTTTAGACCCAGCAAGCTGTTGGTTGAACATGCTCATTAGCTAGCTAGCTTTTTCAAGCAGAAATTTGCTTCCTTCAACACTAACTCAAAGTTCTGTGACACTGTAAAGTCCATGGAGAATAAGAACACCTCCTCCCAGCTGCCCACTGCACTGAAGATAGGGAACACTGTCACCACTGATAAATCCACCATAATTGAGAATTTCAATAAGCATTTTTCTACGGCTGGCCATGCTTTCCACCTGCCTACTCCTACCCCGGTCAACAGCACTGCACCCCCCACAGCAACTCACCCAAGCCTTCCCCATTTCTCCTCCCAAATCCGTTCAGCTGATGTTCTGAAAGAGCTGCAAAATCTGGACCCCTACAAATCAGCCGGGCTAGACAATCTGGACCCTTTCTTTCTAAAATTATCTGCCGAAATTTTTGCCACCCCTATTACTAGCCTGTTCAACCTCTCTTTCGTGTCGTCTGAGATTCCCAAAGATTGTAAAGCAGCTGCGGTCATCCCCCTCTTCAAAGGGGGACACACTCTTGACCCAAACTGCTACAGACCTATATCTATCCTACCATGCCTTTCTAAGGTCTTCGAAAGCCAAGTCAACAAACAGATTACCGACCATTTCGAATCTCACCATACCTTCTCTGCTATGCTATCTGGTTTCAGAGCTGGTCATGGGTGCACCTCAGCCACGCTCAAGGTCCTAAACGATATCTTAACCGCCATCGATAAGAAACATTACTGTGCAGCCGTATTCATTGATCTGGCCAAGGCTTTCGACTCTGTCAATCACCACATCCTCATCGGCAGACTCAACAGCCTTGGTTTCTCAAATGATTGCCTCGCCTGGTTCAACAACTACTTCTCTGATAGAGTTCAGTGTGTCAAATCGGAGGGTCTGCTGTCCGGACCTCTGGAAGTCTCTATGGGGGTGCCACAGGGTTCAATTCTTGGACCGACTCTCTTCTCTGTATACATCAATGATGTCGCTCTTGCTGCTGGTGAGTCTCTGATCCACCTCTACGCAGACGACACCATTCTGTATACTTCTGGCCCTTCTTTGGACACTGTTAACAACCCTCCAGGCAAGCTTCAATGCCATACAACTCTCCTTCCGTGGCATCCAATTGCTCTTAAATACAAGTAAAACTAAATGCATGCTCTTCACCTGCATCTGCCCGCCTGTCCAACATCACTACTCTGTACGGCTCTGACTTAGAATACGTGGACAACTACAAATACTTAGGTGTCTGGTTAGACTGTAAACTCTCCTTCCAGACCCATATCAAACATCTCCAATCCAAAGTTAAATCTAGAATTGTCTTCCTATTTCGCAACAAAGCATCCTTCACTCATGCTGCCAAACATACCCTTGTAAAACTGACCATCCTACCAATCCTCGACTTTGGCGATGTCCTTTACAAAATAGCTTCCAATACCCTACAACAAATTGGATGCAGTCTATCACAGTGCCATCTTTTTTGTCACCAAAGCCCCATATACTACCCACCATTGCGACCTGTACGCTCTCGTTGGCTGGCCCTCGCTTCATACTCGTCGCCAAACCCACTGGCTCCATGTCATCTACAAGACCCTGCTAGGTAAAGTCCCCCCTTATCTCAGCTCGCTGGTCACCATAGCATCTCCCACCTGTAGCACACGCTCCAGCAGGTATATCTCTCTAGTCACCCCCAAAACCAATTTTTTCTTTGGCCGCCTCTCCTTCCAGTTCTCTGCTGCCAATGACTGGAACGAACTACAAAAATCTCTGAAACTGGAAACACTTATCTCCCTCACTAGCTTTAAGCACCAACTGTCAGAGCAGCTCACAGATTACTGCACCTGTACATAGTCCACCTATAATTTAGCCCAAACAACTACCTCTTTCCCTACTGTATTTATTTTGCACCCCATTATTTTTATTTCTACTTTGCACATTCTTCCACTGCAAATCTACCATTCCAGTGTTTTACTTGCTATATTGTATTTACTTTGCCACCATGGCCTTTTTTTTTGCCTTTACCTCATCTCACCTCATTTCCTCACATCGTATATAGACTTGTTTATACTGTATTATTGACTTTACATTTACATTTAAGTCATTTAGAAGACGCTCTTATCCAGAGCGACATACAAATTGGTGCTTTCACCTTATGACATCCAGTGGAACAGCCACTTTACAATAGTGCATCTAGGTCTTTTAAGGGGGGTGAGAAGGATTACTTTATCCTATCCTAGGTATTCCTTAAAGAGGTGGGGTTTCAGGTGTCTCCGGAAGGTGGTGATTGACTCCGCTGTCCTGGCGTCGTGAGGGAGTTTGTTCCACCATTGGGGGCCAGAGCAGCGAACAGTTTTGACTGGGCTGAGCGGGAACTGTACTTCCTCAGTGGTAGGGAGGCGAGCAGGCCAGAGGTGGATGAACGCAGTGCCCTTGTTTGGGTGTAGGGCCTGATCAGAGCCTGGAGGTACTGAGGTGCCGTTCCCCTCACAGCTCCGTAGGCAAGCACCATGGTCTTGTAGCGGATGCGAGCTTCAACTGGAAGCCAGTGGAGAGAGCGGAGGAGCGGGGTGACGTGAGAGAACTTGGGAAGGTTGAACACCAGACGGGCTGCGGCGTTCTGGATGAGTTGTAGGGGTTTAATGGCACAGGCAGGGAGCCCAGCCAGCAGCGAGTTGCAGTAATCCAGACGGGAGATGACAAGTGCCTGGATTAGGACCTGCGCCGCTTCCTGTGTGAGGCAGGGTCGTACTCTGCGGATGTTGTAGAGCATGAACCTACAGGAACGGGCCACCGCCTTGATGTTATTTGAGAACGACAGGGTGTTGTCCAGGATCACGCCAAGGTTCTTAGCGCTCTGGGAGGAGGACACAATGGAGTTGTCAACCGTGATGGCGAGATCATGGAACGGGCAGTCCTTCCCGGGAGGAAGAGCAGCTCCGTCTTGCCGAGGTTCAGCTTGAGGTGATGATCCGTCATCCACACTGATATGTCTGCCAGACATGCAGAGATGCGATTCGCCACCTGGTCGTCAGAAGGGGAAAGGAGAAGATTAATTGTGTGTCGTCTGCATAGCAATGATAGGAGAGACCATGTGAGGTTATGACAGAGCCAAGTGACTTGGTGTATAGCGAGAATAGGAGAGGGCCTAGAACAGAGCCCTGGGGGACACCAGTGGTGAGAGCACGTGGTGAGGAGACGGATTCTCGCCACGCCACCTGGTAGGAGCGACCTGTCAGGTAGGACGCAATCCAAGCGTGGGCCGCGCCGGAGATGCCCAACTCGGAGAGGGTGGAGAGGAGGATCTGATGGTTCACAGTATCGAAGGCAGCCGATAGGTCTAGAAGGATGAGAGCAGAGGAGAGAGAGTTAGCTTTAGCAGTGCGGAGCGCCTCCGTGATACAGAGAAGAGCAGTCTCAGTTGAATGACTAGTCTTGAAACCTGACTGATTTGGATCAAAAAGGTCATTCTGAGAGAGATAGCGGGAGAGCTGGCCAAGGACGGCACGTTCAAGAGTTTTGGAGAGAAAAGAAAGAAGGGATACTGGTCTGTAGTTGTTGACATCGGAGGGATCGAGTGTAGGTTTTTTCAGAAGGGGTGCAACTCTCGCTCTCTTGAAGACGGGAGGGACGTAGCCAGCGGTCAGGGATGAGTTGATGAGCGAGGTGAGGTAAGGGAGAAGGTCACCGGAGATGGTCTGGAGAAGAGAGGAGGGGATAGGGTCAAGCGGGCAGGTTGTTGGGCGGCCGGCCGTCACAAGACGCGAGATGTCATCTGGAGAGAGAGGGGAGAAAGAGGTCAGAGCACAGGGTAGGGCAGTGTGAGCAGAACCAGCGGTGTCGTTTGACTTAGCAAACGAGGATCGGATGTCGTCGACCTTCTTTTCAAAATGGTTGACGAAGTCATCTGCAGAGAGGGAGGAGGGGGGGAGGGGGAGGAGGATTCAAGAGGGAGGAGAAGGTGGCAAAGAGCTTCCTAGGGTTAGAGGCAGATGCTTGGAATTTAGAGTGGTAGAAAGTGGCTTTAGCAGCAGAGACAGAGGAGGAAAATGTAGAGAGGAGGGAGTGAAAGGATGCCAGGTCCGCAGGGAGGCGAGTTTTCCTCCATTTCCGCTCGGCTGCCCGGAGCCCTGTTCTGTGAGCTCGCAATGAGTCGTTGAGCCACGGAGCGGGAGGGGAGGATCGAGCCGGCCTGGAGGATAGGGGACATAGAGAATCAAGGGATGCAGAAAGGGAGGAGAGGAGGGTTGAGGAGGCAGAATCAGGAGATAGGTTTGAGCAGAGGGAAGAGATGATAGGATGGAAGAGGAGAGAGTAGCGGGGGAGAGAGAGCGAAGGTTGGGACGGCGCGATACCATCCGAGTAGGGGCAGTGTGGGAAGTGTTGGATGAGAGCGAGAGGGAAAAGGATACAAGGTAGTGGTCGGAGACTTGGAGGGGAGTTGCAATGAGGTTAGTGGAGGAACAGCATCTAGTAAAGATGAGGTCGAGCGTATTGCCTGCCTTGTGAGTAGGGGGGGAAGGTGAGAGGGTGAGGTCAAAAGAGGAGAGGAGTGGAAAGGAGGCAGAGAGGAATGAGTCAAAGGTAGACGTGGGGAGGTTAAAGTCGCCCAGAACTGTGAGAGGTGAGCCGTCCTCAGGAAAGGAGCTTATCAAGGCATCAAGCTCATTGATGAACTCTCCGAGGGAACCTGGAGGGCGATAAATGATAAGGATGTTAAGCTTGAAAGGGCTGGTAACTGTGACAGCATGGAATTCAAAGGAGGCGATAGACAGATGGGTAAGGGGAGAAAGAGAGAATGAGATGAGGATCCCGGTGCCACCACCCCGCTGACCAGAAGCTCTCGGGGTGTGCGAGAGCACGTGGGCGGACGAAGAGAGAGCAGTAGGAGTAGCGGTGTTGTCTGTGGTGATCCATGTTTCCGTCAGAGTATGTGTCAAAATGCTTTGCTTTATCTTGGCCAGGTTGCAATTGTAAATGAGAATTTGTTCTGAACTTGCCTACCTGGTTAAGTAATGGTGAAATAAAATAAAAATTAGTCTAGCAGTAGGCTTGGAGGGGCTAGATGTGGCAACACTGTCTGTTCTTGTCAGCACTGTTTAGGTCATATGCCTATCTATCACTCTTTAACTTTGTCTCAACATCACCCCAGCCAGTGTCCAGCTGCTTGGAGCCAGTGTAGGAGGAAAACACCCTGATCAGGCTGGTGTGTGTGTTGGAACAGAGGAGGGATGGTTAGCCCCTCATCCTCAGGTTGTTGGAGTGTGGAAGGAAGATGTCCATCTGTGCATTAGTTTATGTTCACTCCCTCTCCCGTTCACTCTCTTGCTCACTTTGCAATATGACACTGTCTTGCTTTCTCTCACTCCCCCTCGCTCTCTTTCTCCCTTACACTCGCCGCTCATCCTCATTGCTACAGAGCTCTGTGGAGGCTCCACACATACCCATCTAGCGTCCCTCTGCCCCCATTGCCAGCCCCCCCACTCCCTTTCCTGGAGAAGCTGTGGCCTAACCTCTGAATAGGGCTGCAATGAGGGGTTCTGGAACTCATGGTGATATCAAATATATGCGATATTACTGTGCATCGTAGACATTCTATTTTTTACTGAGATTGCACGTGGAGTCATGTGTTCGCTAACAGATCATGTGACTTGTCTGTTACAGACCGCAATGCTGTATGGAATAATTTGTTTAATCCCCTAACTCTGGTATGTACACCGTCTTGTACCCTTGATATTTTCCTCATCAGTTTTTGTAGTCCTTTCCAGTCATAGCCCCTGTCATCCCTTATACGGGTTGAAAATAGCAGATTTTGTCATTGATAAGTGCCTAAATTGGAACGCAGTGGCTGTACAGTAACATGCTATACATGATGTCAGAGCACAGGTTCTCCGCTTCACAGCGCTTTAGGTTTTGACTGACTGCCGTTCTGAACTTGAGCACTGCGTGTGGCAAGATGACGACCCTCACCCCTCCTGCTAATTGGGCTGCTTTTGCACATTTGTTGTTTGGGTGAGGGAAATGCTGTAAATTGAGAAGAGTCTGTTCTGAAAGATGAGATACTGCTTTGATGTCATACAAGCTAACCACACGCCTATGAGTTGAAATGTGTATTTCACATTTCCATATTTGAAAAGTCATCTAATTCAGTGTCAACGTTTATTATCGTTAAGTTTGTTCCACAGTTACAAGGATGACATGTTATACCCTGGGTTGTCCTAAACAGAATTAACCTGTTTGTCGTATTGTGAAGAAAATGTGCCAAGGAACGCACACTTGAATGCACTCATGACTCTATTCTATGTGCACCAAAATCTGTTTGTCTGAAGTGCCTTTTGTAAATTTTCTTTAGTCATCTCATTTATCACACGTGCATAGCATACAGAGCCTTGCTTGTGGGGCAGAATAGCTATCACCTGTCAGACAGAGCGAGAGCACCTCCTCAAAAAGCTGGTACTGGTCATTGTGCAACAAATGATTCTAAATTCAATCCTGTGTTAACTGTTTTGATTTCTCTCCTGTTCTATTGGTTTTCATATCAACTTTCTTTCCTTGTCCAGAAGCCGAAGGCACACTCTTAGTCCTATATTATCATCCTAGTTATTGCTATTAGATTCCACCTCTTTCTAAGTTTTCTAACAGATTTATCGCTCACATATGGAATCACTCACATTAGGTGCAGTGTTTAGAGCAGTATTTTCCTGCTAATTGTATTTTGGCGAATATTTGAAAATGTGGTTTTATTAGCTGCTTCATTATCAGAGGTGCATGTTCAATAATAAGACTATAGCCTTTTGACAGTAAGATGATGTTTCCATTAAGGTTTTTTTGGTCTGATGATTTTCCCATCTTCTCCAGTGTTCTCTTTCAATTGCTACCCTGGTCATTTAATATAACTTTTTATAGTTTTTCTGGTAAGGCCAAATTTAAATGTTTCTATTTACACTGAACAAAAATATGCAACATGTCAAAAGTTGGTTTCGTGAGCTGAAATAAAATACCCCAAAAACATATTCCTCTCAAATTGTGTGCACACATTTGGTAACTTCCCTGTTAGTGAGCATTTATCTTTTGCCAAGATAATCCATCCACCTGACAGGTGTGGCATTTCATTACACAGGTGCATCTTGTGCAGGGGACAATAAAAGGCAACTTGAAAATGTGCAGTTTTGTCACACAACACAATAGATGTCTCAAGTTGAGGGAGTGTGCAATTGGCATGCCGACTGCAGGAATGCCCACCAGAGCAGTTACCAGAAAACGTAATGGTCAAATCTCTACCATAAGCTGCCTCCAATGTCTTTTTAGATAATTTGGCAGTACGTCCTACCGACCTCACAACCACAGACCACGTGTATGGAGTTATGTGGGCGAGCGGTTTGCTGATGCCAACTTTGTCAATAGAGTGCCCCATGGTGGCGGGGTTTGGGCAGGCATAAACTATCAAATTTTATGTCACATAAACATAGTAGATTTTATTGCGGGTCTAGCAAAATGCTTGTTTCTAGCTCCAACAATGCAGTAATATCTAACAATTCACATCAATACACACAACCTAAAAGTTTTTTTTAAATCTATCAATATTAGTATGAGAAATATTGGAGTTGCATATACTAAAACAGTAGAATAGAGTACAGTTACCTGTAAAACTTTGCCAAAACATTTACAACTACTTTTGTAATACAACTCTCTGTATTTTTAACGTAAATAATCAATACAATTGAAGACGGGATGATCTGTGTTCAATACAGGAGGAAAACAAACTAGCTAGCTTTCAGGTCACGTGCCTCTAACAAAGAGTCCTCTTCACTCTAGCCTCGTTCTGAACAGTGTTACTTCATTATACAAAGGAAAAACCTCAACCAATTTCTATAGACTGTTGACATCCAGTGGAAGCGGTAGGAACTGCAAGAAGGTTCCTTAGAAATCTGGATTCCCAATGAAAACATTTTGAAAAGAGTGACCTAAAAACAAAATCTGAATGGTTTGTCCTCAGGTTTCACCTGCCAAATAAGTTCTGTTATACTCAGACATGATTCAAACAGTTTTAGAAACTTCAGTGTTTTCTATTAATATGCAATCGTATCTTCTGGGGATGAGTAGCAGGCAGTTGAATTTGGGCATGCTTTTCATCCAAAATTCCAAATGCTGCCCCCTATCCTAGAGATGTTAACTTCCTGACTGATGTCTTGAGATGTTGCTTCAATACATCCACATAATTTTCCTACCTCATGAAGCCATCTATTTTGTGAAGTGCACCAGTCCCTCCTGCAGCAAAGCACCCCCACAACATGATGCTGCCAGCCCGTGCTTCACGGTTGGGATGGTGTTTTTTTCGGCTTGCAAGCCTCTCCCTTTTTCCTCCAAACATAACGATGGTCATTATGGCCAAACAGTTATATTTTTGTTTCATCAGACCATAGGACATTTCTCCAAAAAGTGCTATCTTTATTTGTCCCCATGTGCAGTTGCAAACCGTAGTCTGGCTTTTTGTTTTATGTTTTTTTTTTTTTTCGAGCAGTGGCCTCTTCCTTGCTGAGCAGCCTTTCAGGTTATGTCGATATGGACTCGTTTTACTGATACTTTTTTGCCTGTTTTCTCCAGCATCTTCACAAGGTCCCCTGCTGCTGTTCTGGGATTGATTTGCACTTTTCGCACCAAAGTACGTTAATCGCTAGTGGACAGAACGCGTCTCCTTCCTGAGCGGTATGACCGCTGTGTGGTCTCATGGTGTTTATACTTGCATACTATTGTTTGTACACATGGAACGTGGTAGCTTCAGGTGTTTGGAAATTGCTCCCAAGGATGAACCAGGCTTGTGGAGGTCTACAGTTTTTTTTTTTGAGGTCTTGGCCGATTTCTTTTGATTTTCCATGATGTCAAGCAAAGAGGCATTGAGTTTGAAGGTAGGCCTTGAAATACACCCATAGGTACATCTCCAATTCACTCAAATGATGTCAATTAGCCTATCAGAAGCTTCTAAAGCCATGGCATAATTTTCCGGAATTTTCCAAGCTGTTTAAAGGCACAGTCAACATAGTGTATGTGAAATTCTGACCCACTGGAATTGTGATAAAGTGAAATAATCTGTCTGTAAACAATTGTTGGAAAAATGACTTGTGTCATGCACATAGTAGATGTCCTACCCGACTTGCCAAAACTATAGTTTGTTAACAAGAAATTTGTGGAGTGGTTGAAAAAATGAGTTTATTTTTTACTCCAACCGAAGTGTATGTTAACTTCCGACTTCAGCTGTATATGGGGCAGCAGCCTCTAGGTGAAGGGTTACGTAACCGGGTGGAAGCTGGCTATTTCGGCTATTTCTGATGTCCTTGAAAGAGAAGCTGTTTTTCCGTCTCTTGGTCCCAGCTTTGATGCACCTGTACTGACTTCTCCTTCTGGATGGTAAGCAGGGTGAAGAGGCAGTGGCTCAGGTGGTGGTTGTTCTTTTAACTTTTTGGCTTTCTTGTGACATTGGGTGCTGTAGGTGTCCTGGAGGGCAGGCAGTGTGCCCCCAGTGATGCGTTGAGCAGACCGCACAACCCTCTTGAGCCCTGCTATTGCAGGCGGTGCAGTTGTCGTACCAAGCGGTGACAGGATGCTCTCAATTGTGCATCTGTAAAAGTTTGAGGGTTTTAGGGGCCAAGCCAAATTTCCTCAGCATCCTGAGGTTGAAGAGGCACTGTTGTGCCTTCTTCACCACACTGTCTGTGGGTGGACCATTTCACATAGTCAGGTATGTGTATGACGAGGAACTTGACGCTTTCTACCTGCTCTACTGTGGTTTCGTCAATGTGGATAGGGGCATGCTCCCTCTGCTGTTTCCTGGAGTCCACGATCAGCTGCTTTGTTTTGTCAACATTGAGTGAGGTTATTTTTCTGACCCCACACTCCCAGGGCCCTCCTCTCTAGGCTGTCTCGTTGTTGGTATTCAGGCCTACTACTGTTGTCATCTGCAAACTCGATTGAGTTGGAGGTGTGCGTGGCGGACAACAAACACAATTGAACCTTTTCTATGGACATTTGAATGTACTGAGATACCGTGACAAGATCCTGAGGCCCGTTGTCGTGCCGTTCATCTGCCGCCATCACCTCATGTTTCAGCATGATAATGCACGGCCCCATGTCGCAAGGATCTGTACACAATTCCGGGAAGCTGAAAATGTCCCAGTTCTTCCATGGCCTACATACTCACCAGACATGTCACCCATTGAGCATTTTCGGAATACCAGTTACCGCCAATATGCAGCAACTTCACACAGGCATTGAAGAGGGGTGGGACAACATTCCACAGGCCACAATCAACAGCCTGATGAACTCTATGCAAAGGAGATGTGTCACGCTGTGTGAGGCAAATGGTCACACCAGATACTGACGCATCTTCTAATCCACGCCTCCTAATTAATTTTTTTACATATATTTTAAAAAAATCTGTGACCAACAGATGCATGTCTGTATACCCAGTCGTCAAATCCATAGATTAGGGTCTAATTTATTTATTTCAATGGACTGATATCCTTATATGAACTGTAACGCAGTAAACATCTTAAATTGTTGTTAGATTTTATGTGTGTATATAGGCCATTTTCTAAGAGTGTAAGGGATTAAAGTGACACCTAACCATTGAATTAATCGTTTACCCCAGAGACTTTTGTAGCTATTCAATGTTTGGAACCACGATAACCAGCATGTTGAAGTTTGTATGCTAAAAATGAATGGCTGTGTCAGTTCCTGGAAGTGGAACCATAATCGTGGGGAGAGGGCCACTGCCCGTTGCAACCCTTATGGAGCCTGGGGCCTTTTACCCTCACAGGGAATTGTGGCTTCTCTGTTAGGACTGTGATGGTCATGGAATTTTGGATGTCTGTTATTGGCCAGCCAAATGATCTGTCACCGTAATAATAAACGTTTGAATAGCAAAAAAATACGTTGTTTAAAAAAAACAACACATTTTCTCCTATGCTCCTGGCTGCATGTAGGCAATTTCAGTGTTATGGATGTGACATTTGCACACACAATGAGAAACCAGATGTCTCACAGAATTGACTTATCATGCATAAATGTGAATGTTTTATTTTTTTAAAACCTTTTTTATAGGTGAAGTGTACACACAAAATTACCAAGTTCTATGTAATACCACTTTGAAGTAAAGGATAATGGGATGTCACGTAAATTGACAGGCATTTTTTGGAGAACGGACACATCGGCAAAAGTAAATCTCAGTCTCAGGGTAAAATATTACTAGACACTTTTTAACCTCTCTAGGGTAAGGGGCAGCATTTGGAATTTTGGATGAAAAGCATGCCCAAATTAAACGGCCTGCTACTCTGGCCCAGAAGATATGATATGCATATAACTGGTAGATTTGGATAGAAAACACTCTGAAGTTTCCAAAACTGTTAAAATAGTGTGAGTATAACAACTGATTTGGCAGGCGAAAACCTGAGAAAAATCCATTCAGGAAGTAGTTTTTTTTTGTGGTTTTGTAGTTTTCTATTCAATGCCATTACAGTATCCATTGACTTAGGACTCAATTTGCAGTTCCTATGCCTTCCACTAGATGTCAACAGTCTTTATAAACTGTTTCAGGCTTGTATTCCTATAAATGAGGGAGTAAGACCAGTCTGAATGAGTGGACCCTACCATGTCGCAGAGCTTTTTCATGCGCAACCCCGAGAGAGTGCATTTCTTGTTTACCTTTTTATATTGACGACGTTATTGTCTGGTTGAAATATTATAGATCATTTAGGCTAAAAACAACCTGAGGATTGAATATAAACATCGTTTGACATGTTTCTATGAACTTTACGGATACAATTTGGATTTTTTGTCTACCTGTTTTGACTGCATTTGAGACTGTGGATTACTGAAGAAAACTGGTGAAAAAAACAGAGGTTTTTGGATATAAAGAGATTTTATAGAACATTTATTGAGCAAATGAATGTCTTGTGATTGCCACCATATGAAGATCATCAAAGGTAAGGGATTAATTCTATCTCTATTTGTGAGTTTTTTAACGCGTCTGCTTGGCTGGTTACTGTTTGTAATAATTTGTCGGCTAGGTATGTTCTGGGCTAGGTATGCTTTCGCCGAAAAGCATTTTATAAATCTGACACCGTGGTTGGATTAACAAGAAGTTAATCTTTAAACATATGTAAAATATGTTTTGTTTTCTGAATTTTTATAATGAGCATTTCTGTATTTGAATTTGGCGCTCTGCAATCTCACTGGATGTTGGCCAGAAGGGACGCTAGCGTCCCACATACCCTAGAGAGGCTAAAAGGAAGGCTTGGCGAAGCACAATGGATGTGACGCTCTGCAAATTGAGTGTTATTATTTTAAAGATTTCTTCATCGTACTACTTTCTAGTTATCTGAAAATAGTGTACCTAGGGCCCTATGAAATCCGTTTACAATTTTCTGAATTTTGTGTTTTACGATTTACACTTTATCATCAGTGTCTAATGTGAATTCATAAAACATCAACAATTTTACCTCTTTGGGCTAGAGTCCCACCTGGCCAACATCCGGTGAAATTGCAGAGTGTGAAATGCGAAATTCGTAATATTAAACATGCATGAAAATACAAGTGTCTTACATAGTTTAAAAGCGTAAGTTCTTGTTAATCCAGCCGCTTTGATTCAAAAAGGCTTTACGGCGAAATCATACCATGCGATTATTTGAGACCAGCGCCCCGTGTACAAAAGCATTACAAACATTTTCCAAACAAGCAGAGGTGCCACGAAAGTCAGAAAAGGCAATAAAATAAATCACTTACCTTCCTCTGTTTGCAATCCCAAGGGTCCCAGCTACATAAGAAATGGTCCTTTTGTTTGATAAAGTCCTTTATATCCCAAAGTCAGGTTAGTTGGCGTGCTTGACTCAGTATATCACCGGTTTCTCTCGTTGAAAATGCATACAAATGAATCCCAAAAGTTACCAATACACTTCGTCCAAACAAGTCAAACAAGGTTTCTAATCAATCCTCAGGTGCTCTAATATCTAAATAAACGTTAAAATGTAAATAATAGAATAGTATGTTCATTACTGGAGATAAATAACGAAGTGCCCTTGCTCATCCACGCGTGCCACAATACTACAGCCAAAATGGGAGCCACCTAGAAAAACTACATTCTAGCTCATTTTTCAAAAAACCAGCCTGAAACTCTTTCTAAAGACTGTTGAAATCTACTGGAAGCCCTAGGAACTGCAATCTGGGAGGTATGCCTTTGATTGTCCCATAGACAGGCATTTTAAATGGTGTCACTTCAACAACAAAAAATTCCCGGATGGATTCTCCAAGGGTTTTCACCTGCTATATCTGTTCTGTTATACTCACAGGCAGTGTTTTCTATCCAATACTACCAATTATATGCATATCCTAGCTTCTGGGCCTGAGTAACAGGTGGTTTACTTTGGGTACTTCGGTCATTCAAACTTCCGAGTACTGCCCCCTAGCCCGACGAACTTAAGATATAACGGTACATTTGTATTGATGCAACACAACATTGCACAATTTTTTAAATCAAGGCTAGTGCTTCAATACAGAGTTAAGTGTTTCATTATAAATGAAAAAAGTAATGTGGTAATCTAGGCAACAATGCAGCCAGCAATAGGCAAAACCTAGTTGTACTTATGTAAAAAAACAAAATGGTACATTGTTTTTTGTGAAATAAAGTGCTTCACTAGGAAAATTATGCAGCAATAGATGGACAACTTAGTTCCATAGATTTTGCCTATCACAGACCTCTCTATTATAAGTACATGATTATCAGCCTCTTTGTGTTGAGCTCGTTGAGTGCCTCTCGCTTGTCTCTGAGTGGAGTTGTGTATTTGCTGATACTCCCCTCAGTCCACTGAGTTGACTGGGAAGTAGATGTAGGGCACTGCAACGCTTGGGAATCTTGCACTCATGCTCCTCCAGTAATCAGCAAGCTCCAAAACAGGTGAGGACTCCCTGGACACACAGAGCTGATAGGCAATCCATTGTTCACTGAGCTCTGTTGATGGGCTTGCCATGGATTTCAATTGTGTGTAGGCTTCAATCTACTTTTCCATGGCTGAAGCCTGCCTAGGATCGAACACCCTTGCCAGCCTGTAGACCTCTGACTGGATGTGTGTCCCAGTGCTTTGAGAACTTTGAAGGCCAAGTGGAATGCATCATGGAGATGGTCAAGCACCTCCCTCCTGTCTCCAATCCCCATCTTTCTCAATAGCTCACCTGTCTTGGCAGCATACCCAAATGTTTTTGCCATTCCATTCACTAGGTAAGAGTCTAGATCCTCCATGGCGTTGTATGCAGACACTGCTGTGGGACGGCGGGTTCCTTCCAGGATTGACAGAGCTGTCATCAGTTTGGAGCAGCCCTCTGAGATGGTTAGCTTAACAGTGAGTGCCTGCACCACCACCTCTGTTTCCAGCTGACTGAGGATGTTTGTGACTGCCTGGGATGATGACTTTTCTGCCAATGAAAACGCTCTGTAGAGATGAACATGCTCTGCATGGTACTTCACTGCCTCAAACCAGCTATTCCATCTGGAGCTCACTGCTTCAGGAGGAGCTTTGGCCTGCACAAACTCCTTCATAATGAGGAAGCTCACCCATTTCCTCTTTCTGCCAGGCTTCTTAAAGAAGACCGATAAGATCTATGTCATACGTGATGCAACTTCAGAGAAGTATTTGTGGCGCTGCCAGGTCTCACCCACCAGATTCATGACATGACAGAGACGGGTTACATGGACGCTGTTGGCATCACTCCTTTCAGAACCTCCTTGTATGCCTTCAGGCAGTAGCAGCATTATCTGTGACCACTGCTCAGGCATTGTTCAGGTTCAGATCGTTGCTGTGGAGGGAGGCTAGTATAGCTTGGGAAAACGTGGCGTTTTTGCATCTGTCCATGAAAATGACATCCACCAGAAAGTACTGGTTTTCAACACATGCAATGAAAGAGGTTAAAACAAAACGTTTTTCCTTAACACTTATTGTCACAATATTATTTTATTTACATTTCAAGTGTAAACACAATATAGATATAGCGATAGTTAGCTAGATGGAGAGGCAGACCAGTTGCTGACATTTATGCATCGCTATATTTCACCACGATGGCTTGTCGTTTGGAATATCACAATTAGCGTGCAGACAATTTCACATTGCAGAATGTAAATGTAGACTATAGCAACGGTATATTAATAGGCTAAGTTATGTTTAGAACGCTACAATCCCTTGCATCTGTCTCGTTCACAACCACCGCCAACTTCTAACGGATCTTCTGTAGAACAGCAGTCATGTGTTGGTCGAACACATGGGGCAGGTGAGTTTGATGGAGGCTGCTCTCATTTTTGGCCAACACTCCTCCCTGTTTGCAATGCTTCACTAGAAACGGCCGTAGCTTTCTTATCTTTTCTAAGGGAATATCAGACTCTGCGTACACAGCCACAAAGTCCTGAATAAATTCTCGTCTTGAATCTGCAGTTGCGCTTGCACTAGTAATGGTCGTTTGAAGAGGCATGCTCTGGCTAAGACGGTGCTTTTCCTTGTTCTTCACGTGGGCTTTAGACTTTGGTCATCACACGTATTTTTACAGGTCCAACCAATAGTATGTTGACAATTTGCAAACAGCTTATCGCCTGACTTGTAATTAGAGGACGACCGTCTGATTTTTCAACGCCGATACCGATTTATTGGAGGACCAAAAAAAAACGATACCGATTAATTGGCCCATTGTTTTTGTTTATTTGTAATAACGGCAATTACAACAATACTGAATGGACTTTTATTTTAACTTAACCTCTTGAAGCTAGGGGGCACTATTTTTATGTTTGGAAAAATAACGTTCCCAAAGTAAATGGCCTATTTCTCATGACCAGATGCTAGAATATGCATATAATTGACAGATTAGGATAGAAAACACTGTTTCCCAAAAAAATATTGTCTGTGGGTATAACAGAACTGATATTGCAGGCGAAAGCCTGAGGATAATCCAATCAGGAAGAGCCTCTTATTTTGAAACCTCTGTGTTCCTATGCATGCCTGTCCTCTATTTAAAGGGATATCAACCAGATTCCTTTTTCTGTGGCTTCCCTAAGGTGTCAACAGTCTTTAGACATAGTTTCAGGCTTTTATTTTGAAAAATGAGCGTGAAGGATCACATTGCGTAAGTGGAGAGGTGGGGGCTCTGAGTGAGTTTGTGCGCAATTGAGTAAAGCGGCCATTGTTCCTCCAACTGTTATGGAAAAAGCTACACCATCGGTTGATATATTTTCGAATATATATTTTAAAAACTACCCGAGGAATGATTGTAAAAAAACGTTTGACATGTTTCTGTGGACATTATGAAGACTTTGGAATTTCCGTCTGCGTTGTGGTGACCGCTTTGTCCTGTGGATTTCTGAACATAACGTGACAAACAAACTTCGGTATTTTGGGTATAAAAATAATCTTTATGGAACAAAAGGAACATTTGCTGTGTAACTGGGAGTCTCGTGAGCGAAAACATCCGAAGATCATCAAAGGTAAATGGTTCATTTGATTGCTTTTCTGATTTTCGTGACCAAGCATAATTTCAATCTGAGACGACAGGGTGATTTAACAAAAGGCTAAGCTGTGTTTCAAAATATTGCACTTGTGATTTAATGAATATGAATATTTTCTAGTAATATTATTTGACTGTTGTGCAATGCTTTTCAGTGGTTGCAGATGAAAATATCCCGCTACAGTTAATAAGTTAATACATCAATAAAATCAATTTGGCCTCAAATAAATAATGAAACATGTTCAATTTGGTTTAAATAAATGCAAAAACAAAGTGTTGGAGAAGAAAGTAAAAGTGCAATATGTGCCATGTTTAAATTTTTTTTTAAAAAGCTAATGTTTAAGTTACTTCCTCAGAACATGAGAACATATGAAAGCTGGTGGTTCCTTTTAACATGAGTCTTCAATATTCCCAGATAAGAAGTTTTAGGTTGTAGTTATTATAGGACTATTTCTGTAATATTTGTATTTCATGTACCTTTGACACTTGGATGATCTTATAGGCTCTTTAGTATCTCCAGTGTAACAGTATAGCTTCCGTCCTCTACTCGCCCCTACCTGGGCTCGAACCAGGAATACATTGAAAACAGCCACTCTTGAAGCATCGTTATCCATTGCTCCAAAAATGCCACATCCCTTGCAGAGCAAGGGGAACAACTACGTCAAGGTCTCAGAGCGAGTGACGTCACCGATTGAAACGCTATTAGCGTGCACCCCGCTAACTAGCTAGCCATTTCACATCGGTTACACTAGCCTAATCTCTGGAGTTGATAGGCTTGAAGTCATAAACAGCTCAATGCTTGAAGCACAGCGAAGAGCTGCTGGCAAATGCAGGAAAGTGCTGTTTGAATGAATGCTTATGAGCCTGCTGCTGCCTACCACCGCTCAGTCAGACTGCTCTATCAAATATCAAATCGTAGACTTAATTATAACATAATAACACACAGAAATACGAGCCATAGGTCATTAATATGGTCAAATCCGGAAACTATCATTTCGAAAACAACTTTTTTCTTTCAGTTAATTACAGAACCGTTCCGTATTTTATCTAACGGGTGGTATCCCTAAGTCTAAATATTGCTGTTACATTGTACAACCTTAGATATTATGTACATTTCTGGCAAATGTATTTACTGTCTTTGTTAGGAATAAATGGCCTTCACACAGTTCGCAACGAGCCAGGCTGCCCAAACTGCTGCATATACCCTGACTGCTTGCACGGAACACGAGAAGTGACACAATTTCCCTAGTTAAAAGAAATTCATGTTGGCAGGAAATATTAACTAAATATGCAGGTTTAAAATACTTGTGTATTGATTTTAACGAAAGACATTGATGTTTATGGTTAGGTACACATTGGTGCAACGACAGTGCTTTTTTTCGTGAATGCGCTTGTTAAATGATCATCCGTTTGTCGAAGTAGGCTGTGATTCGATGAGAAATTAACAGGCACCGCATCGATTCTATGCAACGCAGGACAAGCTAGATAACTACCCATGGTTGATATTACTAGTTTAACTAGTGATTGTTAAGGTTGATTTGTTTTTTATAAGATAAGTTTAATGCTAGGTAGCAACTTACCTTGGCTTCTTGCTGCACTCGCGTAACAGGTAGTCAGCCTGCCATGCAGGCTCCTCGTGGAGTGCAATGTAAGGCAGGGGGTTAGAGCTTTGGACTCGTAACCGGAAGGTTGCACGATTGAATCCCCGAGCTGACAAAGTTTTAAAAAATCTGTCGCTCTGCCCCTGAGCAAGGCAGTTAACCCACCGTTCCTAGGCCATCATTGATAATAAGAATATGTTCTTAACTGACTTGCCAAGGTAAATACAGGTAAAACATTTTTTAAATTTAAAAAAAAAAATCTGCCACAATCGGTGTCCAAAAATGCAGATTACCGATTGTTATGAACTTGAAATCGGCCCTAATTAATCGTCCATTTCGATTAATCGGTCGACCTCTACTCGTAATAGTCCTTTTGGTATTGCTCTGCTCTCTCAAAACACCTCATTTGAAAACGTAATTATTTCTCTAGGCCTACTCGTCTGTAATCTTTAAATTATGAAATCATTTAGGCCTGCTTTAGATTTTTTTTTTTTACATCAATTTCAGCCAAATTATGGAACATTTTTGCAATATTCCACATTTTACAGCTGATTCCATTTTTATGACCAGATTCCGTCAGTGATTTCCGCAACACAGAAATCATAGGGCCCAATGTACCTCAAAGAACCAATAAATAACCAGCATCTTGAACAGTTATTGCATAGGCTATCAAAGTGCACTCGTGGGTCCGGTATTAACCAACCAAAAATGCGTTTACAATTCTTTATTGGAATACCTTTTATTTTCATTGAGTTAGAGGGTTGCACACCTCAAAAGTTATATAAATTTGAGTATTTTCATAACACTAGAGTTATGGATGTGAACGGGTCCCAAAAGAAACTGCAAATGACACTGCACTTCTATCTCAAATTTACAAAGTTTTAGCAATTTCATTCTAGATCGTTAATGACAGATGTTTTATTTCGAAGATGAAATGTTTTTTATCAACCACCTACTGAGTAACACAAAAGGCTTGTTGTCCACAAAAGGTCATGGACTGGACCACTTGACCAGCTGCCACCCAACCCTTGTCCTCCTTGGCTGGCAAGATGTACACATCCTGTGTGGTCGTTACTCCTCAAGAACTGGATTTCAACTGTATCAGTCTATATCTGTTACCAGTCCCATGAACTGCCTGTTGGATTTTGTGGCTTTATATTTGACAAGAAGGCAGGCCCCTGTTTTTAATGTTCACGATTGGAGCTGGACAAGGACTGGTAATCAGAGGATTGGTGTGTTTAGGTGGCAGTACACTGCTCTTGAGGACACTGCACAAAATTGTGCTCAGCTGATTTACATGCAGATGGGATAGTCTCTCACTTTCCCCCATGAGATGTGCTCAACATGGATGGCCTGGAACAGGTCTGATATCTTTCCACATGTCCTCCACGTGATGCTTCTGGGTGGAGTCTGCTGTCTCTTCCAATGTAATAAGCTTCATCTGTATATTCAGGCATCTCTGTTTTGCCACAGCTAATAAGGTTGCTGCATTGTTTACCCCCCCCCCCCTGCTACGGCAGGTATATTTCACAGATAATCCCCAAAGCCAACTTCTCTTTGGCCGTCTTTCTTTCCATTTTTCTGCTGCTCTTTTGCACCCCAGTATCTCTACTTGCACATTCATCTTCTGCACATCTGTCACTCCAGTGTTAATGCTAAATTGTAATTGTTTTGCCACTATGGTCTGTCTATTGCCTTACCTCCCTAATCTTACCTCATTTCCACACACTGTATATAGACTTTTTTATTGTGTTATTGACTGTTTATTCAATGTAACTCTGTCGTTTTGCTTTATCTTGGCCAGGTCGCAGTTGTAAATGAGTACTTGTTCTCAACTGGCCTACCTGGTTAAATAAAAAAATGCTCCGGTTAGCATAATGCATTATTGCAGTTCATATGAGAATGTGAGTGCACCCAAAATGGATCAATCTCACAGATTTAAGATTTGCCTGCTTGTTAACATAAACACACTTCAGAAGCAGTAGGAAGTACATGAACATTTTATCATGATCATGTTATGAAGCATCCTTAACTGTCACATCCTTTACGCTTAGAACGAGTACTGACAGAGAAAGGCAACCGGTTACACATCACCTAAGCCCTTTATGAAAGATAGCTTTGCATAGAACATTTGCATACAATCATACTGGAAATGCTGCTACATTAACTTTTAATTCAAAAACTTTACGAACGTGACACTGCCTGTCCAAATCAGCGTTCTCTCTTCACTAGATTATAATTTTGCATACTAGCACTCAATGGACAATTATTTTGTATTTATTTGCTAATTGTTAAATTAACCTTCCAACTTGGTCATAAACACAGGAGGACCGATGTGAGTATCAAAGCAAGTTATATCTGGTTGATGTGAAGAGCCTTATTTTGAGACTTTGTATCCTATGTTGTAGAAACAATAATATTACATTTGGAAGGCCACCTGTAGTCTGTACTTCAAAATACATACATGCATTCAAGGTAAATTTGAAAGTAGTTTAATTGGGAAAATAGCTATTTTAGCTAGCAACAAAGCTATATCATCTTGTTAAAGGTCCAGTGCAGATGTTTTTCTCTCTCGTAACAATTAAGTAAGTACCTTACTGTGATTTGTTTATTTTTTATTTAAAAACAATGCTTCTTAGCAAAGACATTTCTCAAGCAAGAATATTGCTAGGACTATCTGGGAGTGGTCTGAGTGTGGAGGGGGAAGCTGAAAACTAAACTCAGCAAAAAAAGAAACGTCCCCTTTTCAGGACCCTGTCAAAGATAATTTGTATATATAAAAAAAAAGAACTTCATTGTAAAGGGTTTAAACACCGTTTCCCATGCTTGTTCAATGAACCATAAACAATTAATGAACATGCACGTGTGGATTGGTCGTTAAGACAGTAGGCAATTAAGGTCAGTTATGAAACCGTAGGACACTAAAGAGGCCTTTCTACTCTGAAAACACACTAAGAAAGATACCCAGGGTCCCTGCTCATCTGTGTGAACGTACCTTAGGCATGCTGCAAGGAGGCATGAGGACTGCAGATGTGGCCAGGGCAATAAATTGCAATGTCCGTACAGTGAGACGCCTAAGACGGCGCTACAGGGAGACAGGACGGACAGCTGATTGGCCTTGCAGTGGCAGACCACGTGTAACAACACCTGCACAGGATCGGTACATCCAAACATCACACCTGCAGGACAGGTACAGGATGGCAAAAACAACTGCCTGAGTTACACCAGGAATGCACAATCCCTCCATCAGTGCTCAGACTGTCTGAAATAGGCTGAGAGTTTGGATTGAGGGCTTGCAGGCCTGTTGTAAGGCAGGTCCTCACCAGACAACATCGGCAACAACGTCGCCTATGGGCACAAACCCACCGTCGCTGGACCAGACCGGACTGGCAAAAAGTGCTCTTCACTGACGAGTCATGCTTTTGTCTCATCAGGGGTGATGGTCGGATTTGTGTTTATCGTCGAAGGAATGACCGTTACACCGAGGCCTGTACTCTGGAGCGGGATCAATTTGGAGGTGGAGGGTCCTTCATGGTCTGGGGCGGTGTGTCACAGCATCATCGGACTGAGCTTGTCATTGCAGGCAATCTCAACGCCGTGCGTTACAGGGAAGACATCCTCCTCCCTTATGTGGTACCTTTCCTGCAGGCTCATCCTGACATGACTCTCCAGCATGACATTGCCACCACGCACAGAACGAGCAGAATGGCTGATTTCAGTGTTCTGCCATGGCCAGTGAAGAGCCTGGATCTCAATCCCATTGAGCACGTCTGGGACCTGTTGGATCGGAGGGTGAGGGCTAGGGCCATTCCCCCCAGAAATGTCCGGGAACTTGCAGGTGCCTTGGTGGAGGAGTGGGGCTAACATCTCACAGCAAGAACTAGCAAATCTGGTGCAGTCCATGAGGAGGAGATGCACTGCAGTACTTAATGCAGCTGGTGGCCACACCAGATACTGTTACTTTTGATTTGTGTCCCTTTATTCAGGGACACATTATTCCATTTCTGTTAGTCACATGTCTGTGGAAGCTGTTCAGTTTTTGTTGAATCTTATGTTCATACAAATATTTACACATATAATATACGCTGTTGACAGTAGGAGGACGTTTCTTTTTTTGTTGAGTTTAGCCGTTATTGGTAGAGAAGATTCGAGCTCACTTACTGGTCTAACTAATTTAGCACCAAAACAGGCTGAAATGTTAGGTCTTTTCAAACAGCTCTTACACTAAAAGGGATTATCATTTTCACAAAGAAGAAATATAGCCTATACAGTGCCTTCAGAAAGTATTCCTACCCCTTGACTTGTTCCACATTTTGTTGTTAGAGCCTGAATTCAAAATGGATTGCATTTTTTCTCTCACCCATCTACACACAATACCCTATGTGAGAGAATGTTTTTAGAAATGTATTGAAAATGAAATGCAGAAATATCTCATTTACATAAGTATTCACACCCCTGAGTCAATGCATGTTCATCACATTTCGCCACGATTACAGCTGTGTAAGTTTCTCTTAAGAGCTCTGCACACCTGGGTTGTACAATATGTGCACTTTTTAATATTCTTCAAGCTCTGTCAAGTTGATTTGTTTATAATTGCTAGACATGCATTTTCAAGTCTTGCCAAAGCTTTTCAAGTGGATTTAAGTCAACTGTAACTAGGCCATTTTAGAAACGTTCAATGTCATCTTGCTAATCAGCTCGTGTAGATTTAGCCATGTTTTAGGTTAATGTCCTGCTGAAAGGTTAATCTGTCTCCCAGTGTCTGTTGGAAAGCAGACTGAACCATGTTTTCCTCTAGGATTTTACCCATGCTTAGTTCTAATAAGTTAATTTTTTGTCCTTGCCATTGACAAGTATACCCATAACATGATGCAGCTACCACAATGCTTGAAAATATGAGGTGGTACTCAGTGATGTATTTTCCCTGAACATGATTTTTTTTGCTTTGTAATCAGGACACAAAGGTAATTTCTTTGCCACTTTTTTTGCAGTTTATTGCCAACATGATGCATGTTTTGGAAGATTTTTATTTTGTACAGGCTTCAATTTCACTCTGTCATTTAGGTTAGTATTGTGGAGTAACTACAATGTTGTTGCTCCATCCTCAGTTTTCTTCTATCACAGCCATTAAACTGTACCTGTTTTTTAAAGTCACCATTGACCTCATGGTGAAATCCCTGAGCGGTTTCATTCCTCTCCGGCAACTGAGTTCGGAAGGGCGCCTGTATCTTTGTAGTAACTGGACGTATTGATACACCATCCAAAGTGTAATCAACTTCACCATGCTCAAAGGGATGTTCAATGTCTGCTTTTGCCCCCTTTATTACCCATCTACCAATAGGTTCCCTTTGTGAGGCATTGAATAACATCCCTGGTCTTTGGTTGATTCTGTTTTGAAATTCACTACTCGATTGCGGGACATTACAAGTAGTTGTGTGGAGTACAGAGATGGGGTAGTCATTCAAAAATCATGTTAAACACTATTGCACACAGCCCATGCAACTTATGTGGCTTGTTCTTAGCGAATTTTTACTCCTGAACGTATTTAGGCTTGCCATAACAAAGGGGTTGAATACTTGACTTCATTTTTAATAAAAACATAATCTAAAAAAACATTCCACTTTGACATTATGGGTGGGGTATTGTCTCACTAGCATAGACAGTTTCAATTTAATCCATTTTTTAAAGTATTGTATTAAACATTCACCATATTTTTACATTTTAAGCATTCAGCAGACTCTTGTATACAGAGCAACTTACAGGAGCAATTAGGGTTAACCTCTTACCTCTACCTGGGACGCTTGCGTCCCAACTAGAGCTCTGGAAATGCAAATGCGCTACGCTAAATGCTAATAGTATTAGTTAAAACTCAAAAGTTCATTAAAATACACATGCAGGGTATCAAATTAAAGCTACACTCGTTGTGAATCCAGGCAACAAGTCAGATTTTTAAAATGCTTTTCGGCGACAGCATGAGAAGCTATTATCTGATAGCATGTGTTAGCAATTGGATATGTAGATGGGTGAGCCGGTCAAGGATCGATTCAGACTAAGTGGTAAATTTTATGACAAGTAAACAGTTTATTCAGAGTGAAAATATCTGGTACACGTAAATACGGCTCTTCCGTTAGTTCGTGTTGGAACAGCAGGCAGAGAGCGTAAACAGTCCGCACAGCTCTTATATACGTCACAGAAAGTAGGTTGACCCTAGGAAGATCGGATCTCCGGATTGGTTCAGCTGGTTGTAGTCTGTAGTCTTCCGCCATTGGCTCAGTTGTCTGTCCATCATCGTAGGATCTTCTTCGGGCACACAGTGTTCGGTTAAAATTAAAAGGAGATTGTGTGTAATGTGGGAGCTATCCTGTAGGGGACCCCACAGGCTTTACTGTGAGTTGTAGCCATGTAATTAGCAGTAAGTTAGTCACCTGCATACGAAATAGCAATTCCTTACAAAACCCTCTCTTCACGTCTCACCAGAGACGTGACACAACCTAACTGGATCCAGACACAAAGAGAAACTTCTCCCATAAGGACTATGAAATAAGGCACGGTATTAAACAGAAATAGATATTTATGTATTACCATCATGTTCTCCATTCAATCCCACTATGTACTAAGTTGGCTACCAGCCACCTAGGAACTTACAACCCTCATTTAACAGAGCGGAGAACAGCTCAAAATAAAAGTAAAATGATTGTCCACATTAGCCCACTTTTTCCAGCAGGAAAAAGTTTCTGATACCCTCTCTTCACATCTCCTAAGAGATGTGATATAGTCCAGATACATTACTCCAAGCAAAAACGAAGACATAATCCAAAAAGGAAAAATATCCTAAACTAGGTATGTCTATCCGGAAATGGCCCACAAAGAAAAATAATTTCCCCCTCTTCCCATCCCAGATGGGACACGACATACAATGGAGAAGCTTAATCAATAAAAGCAACTGGATCCTCCTCCTAAAATTGCTGCAAAAACTGAAAGATGGGTCTCATGCTCCATACCGTTATCTCGCACCTGGCTCCTGTTATCTAACCAAAACGACCGCTTGTTCTCGCAACCCCACGCTCTGAATGTGCCCTCCCTTCTGTATTTTTTCCAGCATGAGAAAGTTCCATGGCCCTGATACTTTTAAGAATGGTTCAAATCAGCTAGGTAGCATAACACATACATACATCCACACAAGGCAACAGCAGATAATATTCAATCATATATATGGTAATGGCTATAATGTAAAATAACTCCAAGGGTGTGAACAAAAACTCAGCAATGAATCATATAACAGTTACAAAGTGTAAACTACCTTCATGTCAAAAGAGAACAGCTCATTCAAAAACAGAACAAAAGAAAATAGTGTGAAATTTAGGTCCCCCTTTTGACACCAGCTAGGGTGTCACTCAATTATCCTTTATTTCAGCAGTCATAGCATTTCATGAAAATAATAAAAAGTTTATTACTAATAACAAGTTATATATGCCTTTGTTGTATGCCTTTGTTCCCCCCAAGGGTGTCACTTATCAAAAACAGGATAAAACTTTATTGTTATTGACATGTAAGATGTAGGATAAAACTTTGGTCATGGAAAACAGAGTAAAGAATTATTAGAAACCATCTGGTCCTCTCAGCTACTTTTATCCTGTACCAGGTGGGCTCCAAGCCACCCAGGGACTCAAAACCATGTGTCATCATCAGTCAGTCCCATCCTCCCCTGAAAGCATGCGTCCGTATCAGCATCGCCAACTGGAGCATCAAGCAAAGGCATCATGCCTGAAGCCCTCACCACATCTGTAACAGACTTGTCAAAACACAGTATGATGCGAGCAGCACATCACATCAATAACAAATAATACAAGAATTAGGGTCAGAAATCCAGTAACCATCCTACCAGTGCACTTACCAAACCAGGCCAAGAGAACAGACTCCTCCACCCCCGTGGACCTCATCTTAGCAGATAGTGCATCAACCCCGCCTTAGATTGTGAAGTTTAAAAACTATCATCTGGACTGGTATTAGGAATATACGTGCAACATTGTTTACCGAACATCTTGCAGACGTCCCCTGACTGGCAAGAAGCATATCCAAGGCAAGTCTATTCTGTCTGGAAACCCCAAATGTGGCCTCAAGCTGTTCAGACATACTAGTGAGTGCATCACGGAGTAATTCACAAAACGCTGTTGATCATAGTAGATATAATTAATCCATGCAGTCTGTCCAGCATCCACCATGGCTGGACCCATAGTAGGTAGTAAGTGCCAGAGTCCATCATTCCTACCCAAGGCCTGAAACTCATGAGGAATCCCCACTGGCACTCCCAACAGGTTAGTGTGTATGTCAACTACATCCTCTGTCCATGGAGCACTACTACATTTGTCTCCCATGGGATGGAATGTTTTCAGGTCCCCTGGTTACAGAACTCAGCAGCTGTTCAGCAACAACATCAACAATGGTCAGTGGAATTATCAAACTGGTCAGACCACACGTACCTTGCCATTCTCCTCTAAGAATGGGTCTCAGCCCTCTTTTGGCTTCACTCATCCACCATACATCAGCCAGACCACTAGTTTGGTTTAGGCCTGTAACTGGCCAAGTGGAATTAATGGTTTATGTTACTCCTGCAATCAGCTTCAGGCAATCTCCCATAATCAATGCCATTACCTGTACCCGTGATGCACTCGTAATTGCCCCCATATGCCTCAACACCCCAAGAGGCCCGATGAGGAGGTACTGCAGGAAACACAAGGCTCAAAGAGGAACAGAGGGTTGAATTGGGCTTAACCTGGTAAAAACTTCTCAAAATACACAACCACCCCTCTCCTTCTCCTACAGCAAATGGGTGTAGCCAGAACAGGTCTAGCATAACTTCAAATAATACAGTCCTTTCCTCTCAGGGTTTTAGCTGTGTACCTCATATAAGACAGCCACAAATTGTCCCTACTATCAAAACCAGTCTCAGTTTCTAATTGATCAATAGCCGAATAGACTCTAACATTAATTACCTGAATGGTATTTTTAACACAGTGGTGGTAGAGGAGTGTGTCCGGTTACCTCTGGTCTTGGCAGTACCTTGATAGAAAACACACCCATCATGTCTGTCCTCGTCCTTTGTAGTCCGAGGGTGTGAGTGCCTGCATCAGAGAGCTTAATAGTTTTGATGGTTAGTAGGATTTCATCACCTTTACAAAGTTCAACATTGCTCCCAGGTTTCCCCATATCATGGAAAACCTATCCACCCTTGTGGGATCCTCCATGCTATAAGGATACCCTCTTCTCCAATCCTAGAACTGTCCGAAGTCGGTTATCATGTAATCTCTACTCTAACTTCTTGTCTACCCAGATCTAGGGATTCTTATGCTTATTTTGGAACAAAATACACATCACTTAGCCAGAGCCAGACACATCTTCACTTCTATGAACAAAAACAGGGGTGATAGGACAGGTAGGGTTACTTCATTCGAGAGTTGGCCCCCGGAATTCTGTTAATTCCAGTTCTTCTCCCGAACTCTGTTTATTGTCCGACAGTGAAAAAATGTCTTACCCTTCCGCCGTGCGATATGAATCTGGGTAGCTCTTTCAGCTAGCTGTCACCAGGGGTCTTCTATGGTCCCCAAGCCTCTGGGACTGGATTGAGGGACTTCACCTGTAGTTCACCTGTAATGCATACAATCCTGGACATACAGGCTTGGTTAACAAACAATTTCTCATATGTTTTATCTGATTATATCTTTAACTTCTATTCCCAATTGTTAGCTTACATTTTTTTTTTTTTTAGTTTCCTATCCAATAAGCCCCATCCTATCCTAGACCACAATTTACCCATCCCCCTTTTGATACCTGACTCTGCCCAGGTATCAACCTTACCTACTCTAAATACTGACTTAGGTAAGATTAGTATATTATCCTTATGTCTGACATCATGAAGGAGCCCCTTTTAGTTTTCCACATGTCCAATTCTCCCTTGGGCGTCAATCCAGTACCAATTCCCTGTCAAGTTTCTTATCTACTTAAGAACTATCTGCGCTACTTATATATTTTCTTAAATATATATTTACCAATTTAAACCTTTTCTCTCATATTTCTCAAATACCACTAAGCTTCTAACTGTTTCACTTTATCCAAAATCAGGTCTATGAGTGTCAATCTCTAAAGTCCTTACATTTCCTTTATCAACTTAACAATAATCCTAAATCATCACAGATGTCCTATATACCTGTTAAATTTAATACAAATTATTTTTTTATTTTTTTTAAACCCCTAATGGTAAAAAAAAAAATTCAAAACAAATGCTTATCATATCAAAATCCTTCCTTCAAGGACTCTCAGTATTCTATCTGACAATAACATGAATTTAATATATGTTGCAGAGTGCAGAATTCCTTGTCTACAGTGATTTATCACCCCTAAGAACTGAAACTTATTTTTCTATGTAATTCCCTGCCCTATTGGCTTAATATATATCCTATCCTAACCTCATAACCTAAACTCCTTTATAATGAATTTACCTTAAAACTAGTACTCAATATGCCCACATTCATTATACCAATGACTCTCCCCCAAGGCTGATCAGACCTTAGAAGACAGTCATGATAAGGTCCATGAGTCAACCCACCCTTTTATAGTCAAGTTCTATACTACACTAGACATATTAAAGAACCCTTTATCCTTAAAATCCAAATTCACTTGTGTAATTTAAAACTCATAAAATAAAAACTCATAAAGTTCCATATTTGAGCGTCTCTTTAAAATACCTTTGCACCAAAACAAATAGTCCTAACAAATGTTTTATGTGTATATATTTGCAAACCTTAATGATTAATCAAAACTTCCAGGCCTTTCCAATTTGGTCGTTTATGGCCTCATTCTCCCCAATATTATAATCCCTGATATTTAATAAAAATAACGTATTTTCCCTTGGCTCCTTCAACTCACATTTACATCTCAATAAAACAAAACACCATCTGCGTGTTCCTCAAGGAAAAACAACTTGCCCCTGTTACGTATGTCTACGTATCAAGGGAAATATTCAAATAACCAAATTCAACCTCGCTAGTTTACCGAAACATGTACAATGTTTTACCATAGAGGTTGCTTTTCACCATTAATACCCTGACACCGTTCCACATAATGGAAACAGTGCTCAAATTCACTGGTGCTATTCAAACGATCAAACCAAGAATCAACAACCATCAGAATCCACCATCACGATGTTTTATGACTCAGACATCCAATCCCTCTCTCTCACGGCCCAATTACAGTCCAAATAAACGCCACAAATCAATGATACCCACCCAGCGAATCAGCTGCTAGTTTTTAGCATCTTTCCTGACGATTTACATACTCCTTTTAAAGGACACTAACCATTTTCTCTGTCACCCCCAGTCAAGACATCATTTCCGTGGCGACGGAAACCTCTCGAGTGATGTCATGAACAAGCGCTCAATCTTGACTTATTTCGCAACGATTTTCAACTCATTGTAAATAATGGTTGGCCTTCTGCAACAACAGTATTTCGGGTTCGATAAACCAAACCTAATTTATCACATCTGTTGAATCCTGATTTAGAGTTTACAACATCAATCAACATCTCTCAATTCGCTAATCTTATAAAAACATTTCGATGGACACAAATCTATCGTAATTGTTCCCTCGTTATTATTCAGAATTAATTTGATTTAAGTTACTGTCTCGTCTTTGAATTAGCATTTTAATTACGACTCTTTTCCCAATGTATTATTCCCAACAAATCATTTAGTGAACAGACATCGCCTTGCATCAAAATCTCCGTTCTTATATTAAGTTGAATGAATTAGTCTTTCAATTTGAACCAAACAAACTATTTAAAACGTTCAGTTTATATCTTATACCAATACTAGTGACTATAACTTTCTCTGCAAAACAATTAGTTTAATTAAAACCAAAAACTCAGACATATATAACTGCTCTTTACATCTCAACTGGGAACCGAACCCCGGCCTCCCACGTGGCAGGCGAGAACTCCACCACTGAGATTCTCCGCAAATAGACCCAATTTTCAGTTATACGCATTTGTTACTCCGGCATCTGAACAACAGAAAATAGCACTAATTTAAACGCCCAAAGTTTTCCCTCAATTAGGATTCTCATTAATCTCGCTCCCTTCGTATCTGACCCTTCTTTCTTAAATACGTGAATTTTGTTATTTTCTGCCTCTTTCTCTCTTAACCCACATTCCATTGTTTTCAGCTGAACTGCGGATGGCGGTTCCCCTCCTAAATGACCTTCCTGTGTCCATTTTAGCTTTAATCCCTCCCAAACTTTCTTCATGTGCTTCCATTGTTTCTTTCCCCCTGATCTATATTCTATTTTTTTGTTCTAGGAACTCATTAAACCTCAGCTTTGGAGTATTGAGGGTCGCCATTGTGAATTTTTAATCGTGATTTTATTTAATTCAATCGGAATTTAATCGTAGTTTTAATCGGAATTCTCTCCTTCTATCTGAATATAGTTAGCATATACTTCAATCGACGTTGATTAATACCCACGATGTACTCGAAGAGACACTGCTGCACGTGCTCTTTCTTATCTCTGAGCTTCTCCTTTGTATGTTTTAGTTCGAGAAAAACGCATGGGTCGGTATGGGATTTGTGGAGCGCACAACCAAGGGATCTATTCAACTATTTAGTCTCAATATTTAAATATTATCTTCAGATATTATTTCAATTACACATCAGTCATTTTGTTCCTGATTATACATTTAAATTTGAGCGATTCTATAGCAATATCAACAGGAATGAAAAAAAAAAAAAAATCAGTGTTTTAGCCAATCAAGTTTGCACGTCATTTCGACTACTGAGATGGCCTTGTCTATCAGCACGTGTGCATAATAGCCCAGTTACGTATCCCAACCTAGCGGTTTACTCCGACAAACGTTTCTCTCAATTTAATTTCCCGGTCTCAAAATCATGGAACGAACTCTGGTTAATATGTTTTCTCAATACTACAGTCATTCATACGAAATTCACATAGAATTTCCAACATTCATAATCGTGTCCTTTACATGTTAAAACACAGCCTCTGCTTTCCCTCACCTCTATACACAACCCAATATATATATAATTAGGACAGTTTTCTATGCAGATTTCAGAACAAACAGGGTCCCGAAGGAATTTAACATATTGGTCAATCACAATTCACTCATTCCTATTAAAATAACTCAGTATAGGCCAATTAATAAAATTATATAACAACTGTCAGAACACAGAAGTCATAGGTACATATTAACAGTTACAAATAGACAAAACATACAAATACTGGTTATATCTCTGACCTCTTATTAAAACGACCCCTATCAGACCGGACAAAGCGGATTTACTGGATAGAATTCAACTCTAGAATCCAACTCTATCCCCTACTGATCCCTATCGAATTCAACCCCTATCAGAATTAATACACGTTAATACACGATCTCTCTGACCCCTGAAAGCCGAATCCCTATCGGCGAATCTCTCTATTCCCGATCCCTATCGCACTAACCCCTATCAGCATTGATGCGCATGTCCAACCCCTATCGGAACTGAATTTATATATATGTCCGATCCCTATTGGAACTTTTTAGGCCTTTAATTGATCTTTCATCATTGAAAGCTATCAGACTGTGACTGATATCTCATCATTGATTCATATCACACCAGCCGTCGCTGGCTTGTTTCTACATATCTTCACTTACACTGTTCTTTTCGACTCGTCAGCAAATTATAAATTTACACAAGAATTCATACTTACTCGGAAATACTGATCAAAATTTAGGCAGACTATACGACAATATGCAAAGTTTGATTTAACAGGTTTTGCTTACCTTATTTATGGTGCACCTTTAGATCAGTTTCCCGAGTTGAGTAGAATTGTTGTCCACCCCCCCGAGAATCAAATCACCCGTCCTTCTCGAATCTCCCTCTCCACGCGCTCACCCCTCTCTCACATCCAATCTGCCCGCTTCGACTGGACCGTTAGTTAACCATCCTCTGCGTACCATTTCTGTTAGCAATTGGATATGTAGATGGGTGAGCCGGTCAAGGATCGATTCAGACTAAGTGGTAAATTTTATGACAAGTAAACAGTTTATTCAGAGTGAAAATATCTGGTACACGTAAATACGGCTCTTCCGTTAGTTCGTGTTGGAACAGCAGGCAGAGAGCGTAAACAGTCCGCACAGCTCTTATATACGTCACAGAAAGTAGGTTGACCCTAGGAAGATCGGATCTCCGGATTGGTTCAGCTGGTTGTAGTCTGTAGTCTTCCGCCATTGGCTCAGTTGTCTGTCCATCATCGTAGGATCTTCTTCGGGCACACAGTGTTCGGTTAAAATTAAAAGGAGATTGTGTGTAATGTGGGAGCTATCCTGTAGGGGACCCCACAGGCTTTACTGTGAGTTGTAGCCATGTAATTAGCAGTAAGTTAGTCACCTGCATACGAAATAGCAATTCCTTACACATGCACCAATACACTACAACAGAAAAGCACAGCAGGGGACGTAAACAAAATAATTAGCATTTCGGCGTTACACAAACCGCACAATAAAATAGAAAACAGTCATTACCTTTCACCATCTTCTTTGTTGGCACTCCTAGATGTCCCATAAACACTATTGGGTCTTTATTTCGATTAAATCGGGCCATATAAAGCCAAGATATCGTTATATGTAGACTGTGTGATAAACGAAAAAAATCAGCGATTTCACAACGTAACGTCATTTTTTAAAATTCAAAAAGTAGACGATAAACTTTCACAAAACACTTCGAAATACGTTTGTAATGCTACTTTAGGTATTAGTAAACGTTAATAAGCGATAAAAATCATCCGTAGGCGATGTACATTCATTTGCTGTCGTCTTGGAAAAAATTTCAGGAGAGAGCTCTTCCGGAATGATCTGGGCGGAGACCGGAGGTACGTCGTGCCCCTCTTTCGGTTCAACCAAGAATCAAAGATGATTAAATTCACAAGATACTCGACTGCATGGGGATGCTGTGGGAGTTGAATGCTCGGTCTTATCTAATTCGGCTCACTGTTAACAATTGCTGGAAGTGGCGCAAGGATATTTATTTCCATTTTCTGTGATCAGGTTTTCCTGCGCTTTCCGATGTAACGCACGTTATGTAATAGCCACAGTCGTGATTTAACCAGTTTTAAAAACGTCCGAGGGTTTCCTATACACACATTCTAACCATATGAACGTACTATATTCCTGGCATGAGTAGCAGGGCGCTGAAATGTTGCGCGATTTTTAACAAAATGTTCAAAAAAGTAGAGGGTAGGAGCAACTAGTTAAGTGCCTTGCTCAAAGGCACATTGACAGATTTTTCACCAAGTCTGCCCGGGGATTTGAACTAGTGACCTTTCGGTTACTGGCCCAACACTCTTAACCACTAGGCTACCTACTGCCAAGAAAATCACGTTTGTATTTGCGCTGGGCCAGTAACCGTTACCGCAGAAATTGACTCAACAATGCCTGGCAATTCTGTCAGCTGTTCGTTCCACCCATTTTTATTTTTGTTCCCTAACCATTATGATGGTTCTTATTTTCATGACGGTCTTCATCATAACCATCTGTTACACGATTATACGGTCATTGTGGCAGTGTCTGTTATGACCTGCTGCTGGGTACTCTGAATCACTTTTGTGAGTTGTCAGTGAGTGGCTTTGAGTTCTATGCTGTGCGTTGTTGTGATCTAGCTATGTGTGCTGATTGAGCTGTGCTATGCTGTGCAGCGCTTCTAAACCGATGACGTTATGCCTCAGCTTAAAGCCGCAGTGACCCACTGTCTGCACGGGGAGGGGAAGGCTGGCTGGTCAGAGGGCGGATGGAGGGCGAGCAATAGTACGGCGGGTGGGTGTAAATGGTCGTCTGTCACACTATTAATGCAACTTGGCTGAGGATTCAGCCTGTTTCCCTGGGCTAGAGGACAGCCTGGCTCAAAGGGGGAGAACAACAATTTAGGCTAATTCAAATGTGTTGTGCCAATAACCTCTGACAGTGTAGTTTTCTGTGCATGTGTAAATATGAGATTGATTTTGCTTCTAGATGTTAGTGTGCATCATCTAGGTCTAGCTGTCATCTGTGTCCAACAATAAGTTTTTTTTTTTGTTTTTTTTACAAGGAAAACTGTTTCTTCCCCGTTCCTCTCTGTGCTTACTGATTCCCACCCCTCCCAGTAAAACAGAAAATGTCAGCAATATTGTTACCTTGGGTTTGTTCAGTCTATGGGTACAGAGTAGATGGATAAACTATAAAGATCAATGTGTGTTCTCTAGCCTCACAAAACCCTGTGTTCTCCATCTCACTGACAGAGCCCATTTTTCTATGCCAGCAGCTCAGCTCTGCTGTGTATGTGTGAAGAACACTACTCTATTTAAATTACCCAAATGTCCTTGTCTCAGTTCTCTCCATTAGGGCAGTGTCTGGAGGTGTGATATATAGTTGCAGTACAGGCCCCTGTCCCTTCCCATCACCCAGATCTATCAGATGAATGGATAAGCAATATTCCTGAGTTCCATTCAACCCATTTGAATGCTATTAAAGCCATCCCCATAATGCAGAAGAGTTTGTCCCGTGCAAGGGGTTGTTTTACAGACCGGGCCTTACTCGGCTATTGAACAGGAGATCTCTGGGTGTTAGGCATCCAATAATCACTGTTGTACTACTTAATCTCCGTACAGTTAGAAATAACTGTTGGTTTGGTCTCCGTGACGAGATAGAGGATGAGAGGGGGACCGAGGGAGTGTGTAATGAAGGCAGCGTTTATGTAATGAGCAAGAGAGTAAGGTGTGTGTGTGTGTGTGTATGTGTAATGAGATGGAGTGTGTATTCAGCGAGGTGTGTGTGAGGGTAGCGAAATAGAGGGTGATGGTGTGCATTGTTATGAGAGGTAGGTAGTTTGTATGTAACCAGCATGTGAGTGATAGTTCAGAAGACAATGGGGGAGAGTGTTGTGTAATATCGGCTTGGGTGGTATCCAGATTGTCATACCTACATACCAATCTTGTGCCATACCAGGATACCCCACTCCGCCTTTGTAATCCAAATGTTAGCAATGCTAACAAGTACATGTAAAATCCCATAGAGCATGCTAATTAAATGCTAAAAAGCAAGGCTCTTGATCTGGGAGGGGATTCTCTGCTGTCATGTGAAGCTTGATTTTTGGAAGAAGCTAACCACTTAGCTAGATGGCTAACTAGCTACTAAATTAGCAAACCAAATGCACCACTACAGAGAATTTAGCACATTTTTACACGGTTAACTTAATAGCTAAGATATCTAGTGGGCGAACATTTGGTTGTGAATTCCATACTGTAACGCGATCACCTGGTGCGTGCTGAATAAAAGTGACTCACTCACAAGGCTCTGGTCTCGTCATTGTGACCTTGTAAACAAACACCTCACGACTGAGAACTACCGGTAAGTGTCATGATGAAAAATTGTGATGGGTGAAATGAAGAACGCAGTCCTTATCTCCTAACGTGTATTGCAGAAGTTGACTTAAAGTATTTTACTTAAAGTAGCTACAAATCTTCAAATTGATTTGAAAAACCACCCTGTGGCTATTTCCAAATACCTCGGTATACTGCCCAAGCTTAGTTGAATTGTGACTGGCAGGAAGGGATGGGTGTTTGAAATAATTTGACTCTTCAAATAGTATCAGGATTTTTTGTCAGATATTAACTTTTATTTATTTATTTTTTAAATATTTTTTTTTTAACCTGAGCGCTACTGCGCAAAGATGAGACTTGTGCACTATTGCTACAGCTGCGGAGTGTATTGGTCGGCATATGTGCCGAGCAGACTGAGGGAGAGAGAGACTCTCTAAGGGAACTTGACTACAGCAAAACTAGAGAACTTGTAGCAACCACAATATTGTTTGTCATCCCATATAACCATGCCTGTCTTGCATGGAGTAGCCTAGAGAAGGTAGCTAGCTAGGCTTATTGAGGGCACATGCTCTGCTTTCTTCCCAATGCCATTCAGATAAAACAGCCTACCTGTTGGGTTGCTCATTGTAGCCTAGTCCTCATTTAGCTAACTTTTAATTCTGTAATTGTATTCCATCTTGCATTGCATTAGTGAACTTGTACTCCTCTTCCCCTTTGATTTGCCAACATAAACAAGCTACACGTGAAGGATACCGTTCTTTTTATGGGTCATGCGGTGGTCATCATAACTACACTGAAGTTAATTTAATAAAACTAATTTTAAATGTCTTGCTTTACCCTTATGTAACACATTTTTCACAAATGAATACTCCAAGTATTTGAATACTAACATCCGTTCGGATATTCAAATAACCGTGCACATCCCAACTGGCAGGCAGACTGCAGAGCTCTGTCATCTTTTTAACTGGGTGAACTTCAGCACATCAGGATCTCAACCGGTCGTCTTCCTCAACTCTGGTTCTCGTGTTCATTTAGGGGACAGTATGTTGTAACTACCGCAGTCGCAGTCCAACCACAGTGCTTGGAATGAATGTGAATGAAGACAATTTAGTTTTTTTACACTAGCGCTGGCAGTTGGCTATACAGCAGATTAGTCATTTTCAGCCAGGTACTTTTTCTACTTTTCAGTATGCTAGTCTGAGAAAAGTATGCTAAGCCCTCTTCCGCTAGAATGAACGATATGAATCTTTGAGTGAACGCGGTACCATCAGGCGTTCGGAAATTGTTCCCAAATATAAACCAGACTTGTGGAGGTCTACAATTTTTTTTTCTGAGGTCTTTGATTTATTTTTATTTTCCTATGATGTCAAGCAAAGAGGCACTGAGTTTGAAGGTAGGCCTTGAAATACATCCACAGGTACACCTCCAATTGACTCAAATTATGTCAATTAGCCTATCAGAAGCTTCTAAATCATTTTCTGGAATTGTCCAAGCTGTTTAAATGCATAGTCAATTTAGTGTATGTAAACTTCCGACTTCAACTGTATATGTATTCAGACCCATTACTCAGTACTTTGTTGAAGCATCTTTGGCAGCGATTACAGCCTCAAGTCTTGGGTATGACGCTACAAGCCTGGCACACCTGTATTTGGAGTGTTCCTCCCATTCTTCTCTGGAAATCCTCTCAAGCTCTGTCCGGTAAGATGGGGAGTGTTGCTGCACAGCTATTTTCAGGTCTCTCCAGAGGTGTTTGATTTGGTTCAAGTCCGGGCTCTGGCTGGGCCACTCAAGGACATTCAGGGACTTGTCCTGAAGCCACTCCTGTGTCGTCTTGGCTGTGTGCTTAGGGTCGTTGTCCTATTGGAAGGTGAACCTTCGCCCCCAGTCTGAGGTCCTGAGCGCTGTTCAGCAGGTTTCCATCAAGGCATCTCTCTGTACTTTGCTCCGTTTAATCTTTCCATCGATCCTGACGAGTCTCCCAGTCCCTGCCGCTGAAAAACATCCTCACAGCATGACGCTGACACCACCGTGCTTCACCGTAGTGAAATTCACAGAGAAGCGTAGGGATGGTGCCAGGTGTCCTCCAGACGTGACACTTGGCATTCAGGCCAAAGAATTAACTTGGTTTCATCAGACCAGAATCTTGTTTCTCATGGTCAGTCCTTTTTACTGAGGAGTGGCTTCCGTCTGGCCACTCTACCATAAAGGCCTGATTTGGTGGAGTGCTGCGGAGATGGTTGTCCTTCTGGAAGGTTCTCCCATCTCCACAGAGGACCCTTGAAGCTCTGTCCGAGTGACCATCAGGTTCTTGGTCACCTCCTGACCAAGGCCTTTCTCCCCCGATTGCTCAGTTTGGCCGTGCGGCCAACTCTAGGAAGAGTCTTGGAGGTTGCAAACTTTTTCCATTTAAGAATAATGGAGGCACTGTGTTCTTGGGGACCTTCGATGCTGCAGATATTTTTTGCTATGCTTTCCCAGATCTGTGCCTCGACACAATCCTGTCCCTGAGCTCTACGGACAATTCCTTTAACCTCATTGCCTGGTTTTTATTTTTTACATGCACTGTCAACTGTGGGACCTTATATAGACAGGTGTGTGCCTTTCCAAATCATGTCCAATCAATTGAATTTACCACAGGTGGACTCCAATTAAGTTGTAGAAACATCTCAAGGATGATCAATGGAAACAGGATTCACCTGAACTCAGTTGAGTCTCATAGCAAAGGGGCTGAATACTTAATTAAATAAGGTATTTGTTTTATTTTTAATAGATTTGCTAAAGTTTTAAAAAACACAGTTTTTGCTTTGTCATTATGCGGTTTGTGTGGGTTGATGAGGGGACTTAAAAAATACATTTTAATAATGCTGTAACATAACAAAATGTGGAATAAGTTAAATGGTCTGAATACTTTCCGAGGGCACTGTTGCTGAGAAAATGTATATTCAAAGGAAGCTTAAAGCCTGGTAAGTCAGCAGACTCCTACAGGATTCTTTAAAGGCCCAGTGCAGCCAAAACACATTTGTTGTTTTTTTATTTTATATTGTAAAACAGCTGAAACTAACACTAAAGTGTGATTTAAAAAAATAAATTATATATATTTTTTTATCAAGTGTTATTTCCTGAGTTGCTGGTTGAAAATACAATCTAGCATTTGAATGTACCAGAGGCTACCAAAATAGAACTTGTTCGGTCAAAAAAAAACGTAACCTCCCCCAGCCCGGGGGAGCCTGGCTGGCTACTTTTTCTAATTGGCTGGCTACTCCATGTGCTTGTGGAAAACACTGCAATCGAATTTTCATTAAAGTTTCATCTTATTTTAGAATAGTTTAAACTGGGTGCTCAGGAGTGCTCATGTTAGCCTGTTGTTTTGACACTACTAGCTACCCCCACAGCTCTATCTGACCGTCACTAATCTTTCTCTCCCCTTTTCTCTCTAGATCTTGAATGAGTAAAGAGGATTCTAAAGCACAGCTATGCAGACTATCAAATGTGTTGTGGTGGGGGATGGAGCTGTGGGTAAAACCTGTCTGCTAATCTCCTACACCACAAACAAGTTCCCCTCTGAATACGTACCCACGGTAAGTACTTTATGCACACTGACACTCACACTGACACTCACACACTGTCTCAAACCCCCCCCCCCCCCTTGCTCTCTCTACCCTTCCCTCTCTGTTGCAGGTGTTTGACAACTATGCTGTAACTGTAATGATAGGAGGGGAGCCCTACACCCTGGGGTTGTTTGACACTGCAGGTAAAGTATGCTCCTCTTCAATGCCCTGTCTCATCGTGTGTGTCCTACTGATGACTAAGGGTAGCTAGGTTCACTAAGCTGTAGTAAAGGGACTGGTATTGTTATAGAAATAGCCTCCCATCAGCTGCGTTCTACACGTGTGTGTGTCCTTGCTATTTTAGACTGGTGTTTGTCTTGGTTTCTATACAGTGGAGAGGTTTGACTCTCAGAGACGCACCCTGCCTTCTCTGGACAGCCTGAATACTGACACTAAAGTCCCTTTGTGTGTGTGTCGGTGTGTGCATCGAAGTGCTTGTGTTTTAGAGTGTACCTAACAAAAGTTTGAACGCATGTTGCATTCCAGGTGTGTGTGTGTGTAACGTTTGTTTTCTCTCCAGGTCAGGAGGACTATGACAGGTTACGGCCTCTGAGTTACCCCCAGACAGACGTCTTCCTCGTCTGTTTCTCCGTCGTATCCCCCTCTTCCTTCGAAAACGTAAAAGAAAAGGTGGGTCTACGCTCCCCCTCTTCTTCTCATATCCTCCTTCTGCCTCTCTTCTAGTCTCTCCCTCCTCCACATATCACTCACACTCTAACCTGTGTGTGTGTGTGTTCCAGTGGGTTCCAGAGATCACCCATCACTGTCCAAAGACCCCGTTCCTGTTGGTGGGGACTCAGATAGATCTGCGAGACGACCCGTCCACCATAGAGAAGTTGGCCAAGAACAAGCAGAAGCCCATCACTCCTGAGACGGCAGAGAAACTAGCCAGAGACCTCAAGGCTGTCAAATACGTTGAGTGCTCAGCTCTCACGCAGGTAAGACCAGACACTCGCATACAATCCCACACAGACATGTGTACGCAACACACCCCAGCCTAGCACATTCAAGTCACTTCCACATATGTACACACACACTACCGTTAAAAAGTTTGGGGTCACTTTGAAATATCCTTGTTTTTGAAAGAAAAACATTTTTTGGGGGTCCATTAAAATAATATCAAGTACAAGTTAATGTTGTAAATGACTATTGTAGCTGGAAATGGATGATCAGCAACCATCACTCCTGTGTTCCAATGGAACGTTATGTTAGCTAAATCCACGTTTATCATTTTAAAAGGCTAGAGCCCATTTGCACCGTTCTGTGAAGGGAGTAGTACACAGCGCTGTACGAGATCTTCAGTTTCTTGGCTGTTTCTCGCATAGAATAGCCTTCATTTCTCAAAACAAGAATAGACTGACAAGTTTCAGTAGAAAGTACTTTGTTTCTGGCCATTTTGAGCCTGTAATCGAACCCACAAATGCAGATGCTCCAGATACTCAACTAGCCTAAAAGTCAGTTTTATTGCTGCTTTAATCAGCACAACCGTTTTCATCTGTGCTCACATAATTGCAGAAGGGTTTTCTAATGATCAATTAGCCTTTTTAAAATGATAAACTTGGATTAGCTAACACAACGTGCCATTGGAACACAGGAGTGTTGGTTGCTGATAATGGGCCTCTGTACGCTTATGTAGATATACCATTAAAATTCTGCCGTTTCCAGCTGCAATAGCCATTTAGAAGATTAACAATGTCCACACTGTTATTGTTCAATTTGATATTTTAATGGTCAAAAGTTGCTTTTCTTTCAAAAACAGGGACATTTTTCAGTGACCCCAAACTTTTGAACGGTCGTGTACAGTTGAAGTGGGAAGTTTACATACACGTAGGTTGGAGTCATTAAAACTTGTTTTTCAACCACTCCACAAATTTCTTGTTAACAAACTATAGTTTTGGCAAGTCTGTTAGGACATCTACTTTGTGCATGACAAGTAATTTTTCCAACAATTTTTTAGACAGTGAATTATAAGTGAAATAATCACAATTCCAGTGGGTCAGACGTTTACATGCACTAAGTTGATTGTGCCTTTTAAGCAGCTTGGAAAATTCCAGAAAATGGTGTCATGGCTTTAGAAGCTTCTGATAGGCTAATTGACATAATTTGAGTCAATTGGAGGTGTACCTGTGGATGTATTTCAAGGCCTACCTTGAAACTCAGTGCCTCTTTGCTTGACATCATGGAAAATCAAAAGAAATCAGCCAAGACTTCAGAAAAAAAATTGTAGACCTCCACAAGTCTAGTTCATCCTTGGGAGCAGTTTCCAAACCCCTGAAGGTACCATGTTGATCTGTTACAAACAATAGTACGCAAGTATAAACACCATGGGACCATGCAGCCGTCATACCGCTCAGGAAGGAGACGCGTTCTGTCTCCTAGAGAAGTGCATATCAATCCCAGGACAACAGCAAAGGACCTAGTGAAGATCCTGGAGGAAACCGGTACAAAAGTATCAATTTCCACAGTAAAAGGAGTCCTATATCGACATAACCTGAAAGGCCGCTCAGCAAGGAAGAAGCCACTGCTTGAAAAACCGCCATAAAACAAAAAGGCAGACTACGGTTTGCAACTGCACATGGGGACAAAGATCGTATTTTTTGGAGAAATGCCCTCTGGTCCGATGAAACAAAAATATAACTGTTTGGCCATAATGACCATTGTCATGTTTTGAGGAGAAAGGGGAGGCTTGCAAGCCGAAGAACACCATCCCCAACAGTGAAGCACAGGGGTGGCAGCATGTTGTGAGAGTGCTTTGCTGCAGGATTGACTGGTGCCCTTCACAAAATAGATGGCATCATGAGGAGGGACCATTATGTGGATATATTAAAGCAACATCTCAAGCCATCAGTCAAGAAGTTAAAGCTTGGTTGCAAATGGCTCTTCCAAATGGACAATGACCCCAAGCATACTTCCAAATTTGTGGCAACTGGCTTAAGGACAACAAAGTCCAGGTATTGGAGTGGCCATCACAAAGCCATGACCTCAATCCTATAGAAAATTTGTGGGCAGAACTGAAAAGGCGTGTGAGCAAGGAGGCCTACAAACCTGACTCGGTTACACCAGCTCTGTCAGGAGGAATGGGCCAAAATTCACCCAACAAGGTTGTGGAAGGCAACTTGAAACATTTGACCCAAGTTAAACCATTTTTAAAAGGCAATGCTACCAAATACTAATTGAGTGTATGTAAACTTCTGACCCACTGGGAATATGATGACTGATGTAAGACGGGGAATGTTTACTAGGATTCAATTTCAGGAATAGTGAAAAACTAACTTTACATGTATTTGGCTAAGGTGTATGTAAACTTCCGACTTCAACTGTATACACACACAAAAAAAGACACTGCCACACATCTTCACTCAATCTTGAAATTACACAGGCCACCTGCAGGTAAGTGTTCTCTCTGCTCAGCTGAATAGATGCCCTATATAATCTGTCACTGCTCACAGAAACAAGAAAGTGGGGTAGACTGCATGCTCTGGTCTGTGTATTCATCTGATATGCTGTGTTTGATTTACCCAGACCTTTTATGGCACAAAGGTACTAGTACCCTTGAAACCACATGGTCTCTGGTTCAAGTCCCACTCTGGCTGTTCCCTTTGAATCGCTACAGTAGTAGAAACAGTGGTGAAATCGGTCAATATGCATATTGTTTTACGATAAGTATAGATAGACATATATTGCCCTACTCTAAAGTGTTTAGCAGCTGCTGTCTGCAGTCTATCAGTTGTTGGCCTCATTCAGGAATGTGCAGTATTTTTAGTTGCAGATAAAAAGTTGGTCTGTTGAAGTTGTTTGTAGGCGTTAGTTTTTTTTACACCCAAAATTCAACATTTTCCATCAGCTTGTGGTACAGGGGTGTGCTTGAGCTGCACCAGTGACAAAACTCTTGGTAGTCAAACAAAGCAGATTGGCAAACAGTCTATATTATATTAATCCTTTTAGATGGAAAAATATTGTCCTCATTATCACCCTATTGCGCATATCAGAGATGTCCATTTCTAAGCTGCAAAGAGGAGTACAGCTATCACCACCATCTCATACGGCCATCTTGTCTGATGGTGTTACGCGGTGGGAGTTGGGCTGTACTGTGGAAACAATGGGTCCCAGTGGATGTGAGCTGTGGCCCAGTTTAGTTTTAGGTCCCCGCTCCCTCCCCATCTTGTCTCTCTCCTACACTGGCCTGGCGTCTTGCCGCCTTCCTTCCTCTCTCTAGACCAGCTTCCACTGGCGTAACAGATGCTGATGCAATATCCTGTTTCCTGTGTGACTGTCTCCCCAGTAGGCAAAACATAAGTTGCCCCTAACCATTGGACCTGGGTCAGATGTTTTATCCACATGGTGAAGGTTGTAACAGGGGGTATAGGGTAATCTGATCCTAGATCTGTTGGTCACGGAAACTTCTATCTAAACTTCTATCTCTCTAGAGGCTTCCTCATCTCCTCTACCAACGTTGTTTTACAGTAGATCCATCTTCTAGTCCTCGCTCTAGTCTCCTAATGCTCTGTCCTTACATTTTCTACACAATGTTGCCTGCACTCTTTCTCCTAACCTCACTCGCCCTCATCTGCATTTTACCATTTCAATTTCTTCTTGCCTCTACTGCAATCTCTCCTCCACTGCCTCTTCCGCTCTCCTCTTTTCTTGTCTTCTCTGCTCATCTCCTCTTTCTCTGTTTGCTGTGCTAACTGTGCTGTCATTTTCTCCCTTCTCCTTTGTCGTTATAGCGAGGGCTGAAGAATGTATTTGATGAAGCTATCCTAGCCGCCCTAGAGCCACCAGAGACGCAAAGAAAGAGGAAGTGCTGTATATTCTAAAATCCGTTCCTCCTTTCTCTCAAATTGTTTGCTGCTTACTTTTAGTTTAAACCTGTTGTTTTACCCAACCAACCCAGAACCTCTTAAAGCAATCCCTGTATCCACTCCCCCGTTATGACAGTGCTACTTTCTATTGTGTCCCATTGCTCTTCCTTCCCTTCTCTTTTTGTTTACTTGTCCTCATGGGCCTTACTGTGCCTGAAGGACTGTTTTGGTTTGGTTAATCCCATCACTTATCCTCCCTGGGCGAATCTCAAATGACATCCTGTTACCATAGTGGACAAAGTAGTGTACTTTCTGGGAGTTTGCATGTGATTTGAGACACAGCCTATGTCTCTTCTCCTTTGGTTAGTGTTTCTCCTCCTCCCCATGCTATATTATTTGGAGAGTCCAGAGTTAAGGGAGTGTCTTATTTACTTGGCTCCACAGCATTGTGATTTAAGCACCAATTCTACAAGCCTCCATGATTCCTAATGTTCATGTGTTTTTTTGTACTACTGCTGATATATGACAAGCCTGCGGTCTGACCATTTACATTTAGGGCTGTGCCAGAGCAACAGAGTTTGGCCATCATGGTTTCAACCAAGAAGCATTACAACAATGCTCTTTGATGATATCACGTCAGCCATGTTGGAACCTTTTGGGCAGTACTGACCCATGGCAGACCATGGATTTTAAAACCAAACTTGCAAAGGCAACCATTTAGAGCTAGAACCCAAATAGTAGGGGTGTAATGGTACATGTATTCATACCCAACTCTTTGGCATGGTAACCTCGGTTCGGTCCGCACTGTGAACCTGAATTAATATATAACGTATATTTACAAAATAAAACACTAGGCCTATAGGCTATGTCTATGCTACGTTGAAGGCATATGCCTCTTCAGGGCATCTGGTAGGCGCGTTGGGCCAGTAACCGAAAGGTTGCTGGATCTAATCCCTGAGCTGACAAGGTAAAAAAAAATCTGTTGTTCTGCCCCTGAGCAAGGCAGTTATCCCATTGTTCCCTGGGCGCAGAAGACTTGGATGTCGATTGAATCAGAGCTGCGGAGGGCCGTCTCAGGTTAAATGTGGAAGATGCGTTGTTGTATAACGGACTAGGTATCTCCCTTTCCCTTAAGTGAATCTGAGCTGAAAAAACACTTCAGTCTTCCATTAAATCAACTAAAGCTGATGCACGTGTTGTAATCCAAATTTGACACATTTCAAACTTTCCTTTTGTGAGGTACAGCCAGGAACTAATTGGGTACGATGAGCACCCACTTCTCCCACATGGTGACCTCTGATGTCACCTACTATGGAAATGGCCTCTAACCGCAGTTAAAAACATTTTTTTTATAAAAGGCAATCTATTAATGTGGTTTTTGACCTTCATAATCTGTTTACAAGCATGATAGCTGTACTTTTAGTTTATGGTTGACACAGCTTATTCACCATAAGCCAATCTGCGTTTCTCTGAGTTCAAATCACATGTATTTACGACTTCACAACGGGTAAATTCCTACCTCCCACATGGTTACAAATGCAGCATTAGTGAAAACGTGAAAAGTCCAACAAAACAATCCATATCAAATCGTATTGGTCACATACATGTGTTTAGCAGATGTTATTGTGGGTGTAGAGAAATGCTTGTCTTTCTAGCTCCGACAGTGCAGTAATATCTAACAATCTCACAACATATACCCAATACACACACATCTAAGTAAAGAAATTGAATTAAGAATATATAAATGGATGACCAATGTCCAGTCACATCAAACAATGGAACATTGATTGCTGAACGCTGTGAATGGCATTTCGTTTTTCCTTTGTACTGTGACCCCCCCCCAAACCACACTATGTACCGAACTATGGGTTTAATGAACCGTTACACCCCTACCAAATAGTCATCCTGAATGGAATCCTCCAAGGCAGCACCATGCCGTCCAGCTCTAACAGGCCAAACTCTCTATGTACCACTCTGTAGTGCCATTTGCTGCAGTTCATATCTAGCCATCTTGGCAGTAAAAAGAAATAAAAAGCTAATATAATCGTGTGAAATGATTTGTGACATGAATTAATAAAGGACAACTGAAATTGCTATCCTTTTTGTCCGCTTGTCTTTTCCTCCATCTACGGGGACAGCTGGATAGCAGCTCAATCGTGCTGCGTCATATTGCTACATAGGCTCCTAGACCAATTTTTAATAGAGCCTGATCTCTGGGTAAAACATGTCTTGCCATAGTTTGTTTCTACAGGGTTCCTTGAGTTTCCTTAAACAGAGGGATACAGGGGCTTCCTGCTCTGCTCATAGAGCTGTGTTGTACCACTCTCCCGTTACATGGCATGGCTTGAGGCCATCCTTCCTATCCTAAGCTGCTCTACCAACAAACAGTGAGCGCAGAAATATGCTGCTCCAACTAATTACACGTTAATCAGCAAAAGCCAAGGGAAGTTCCAGCTAACAGAGGCTCTTTAGTGATCTGGTGAAACTGTTTGAGTGGTCTGGCTTGGTGTAGTTGTTTAATTTGACTTCCCTTCCCACTGTGTGTGTATGTGTGAGATGCGGAATGTGTCTCTTTGAGCCAGTATTCTCTCGTACCTCCACTTTCTTGTTTGCCCAGACTTTGTTTTGAACGCTCCTCACTTTGATATGAATGAATTCAGGTTGATCATATCCCCAACTGCTCTTGACTTCATTTTCACCTCCGTCTGTGAAGATGAAGTATCCTGGGTTTTAATTTCTGCCAATGCTATGTATTGTTTGCACTTGATCATTTAACCCTTTGTTTTTTTGTTTAATGCCTTTCTGTATTCATGCTATTGTTTTTCCCTTTCATGTGTGTCTGTGTTACCCCGTCATTGATCATTTAATTTTTTAGTTTAGTGATTTAGCAGACGCTCTTATCCAGCGGACGCTCTCATGGGTCGTGTGTGTGTATATGCTGCCCCTTCATTGAGCCTGTGTGTTTGTTTGTATCCACAGAAAGGCCTAAAGAATGTGTTTGATGAGGCGATACTGGCTGCGCTGGAGCCTCCCGAGCCCAAGAAGAAACGCAAATGTGTGCTGCTATGAGTGACCTCATCCCTCACACACATTTACACCACTTCACACACACCCTCCCCTCACCCGCCCATCCCATCCCTTGCTCTGCTAAGGCTGATTGACAGCCATTTACTCTGAAGCGAAGTATAAAAACAAACAACGAGTTTCCGATTAGACTGCAATAAACCAGCGGGCCGACGGATGGAGAGACAGAAGTGAACCTAACCCAGCTTGTAACCGTGACTATCATGGCCACACTCCTATTCCAGTTAGAACAGTAAGTACGAGCCTTTAGATGTGTGACAGACAACCCAGTCCTGCGTAATCAGTGCCTCTCAGTAGGCTAAAGTGGCTTCCTCATCTTAATCTACACCGATCTCACAGTAAAGTTAGTGAAAGCAATATGATGGATGCCCACTGAGCATTGACTTTAAAATTCAGGGAAGGAGACAAGGAGAGGCAGTAACTATAGACTGAGATTCAGCCCTGCACTCAAGGGAAGGCCAAGACCATGTCCCTTTTTACTATCCAAAGGGTTTGAACCATGCCGGCAACACACAGGTGACATAGGCTCTCATAAAAGTGTCATCTCTCATAGGTGATTTAGGAAATCAGGCTAAACTGTCTTTGACATCTTGCCCTGTCAGTGATGTCGATTGGCTCTTAGTCATCCATCTTCTTTGCAGCCATTGGCCAGTTAGCCGTTCTGAAAGACCTATGCTCCACCCCCAAATGAAATAGCTGCTGCATTATTAATCCCCACCCCTCTTGATGAGCACGTCAAGTGCCCAATCCTGCTGCTCCACCTCCAAAACCACCTGAAGTAGTGCTGAGAGTAGCCTTTTTCTTTGCCAATGTCTCCCCTCCACATGACAGAACAGAAGTCTGATCATAGAAACTTTTATTTCTCCTATATGCCCCTACCCCCGGGGCACTTTTGTAGATCTTAATAAACTGGATAAGGAAACATTTTATTACCATATTGCTTATCTATCCAATCCTTTCAGAACTGTACTGTAGGACTGTACTGTAGGGGAAGAGGCTAGGTGTAAATTAGGGACTGGCATTACTAAATATCTAAAGGCATCCCGTAGCAATGGGTCTTGATGCAGGAATTGGCCTTTTGAAGCAGGGAACATAAACAGTGTTAGCAGAACAAGTGGTGTGTGCTTAATGTGTTGCTAAGGTCCAACATTGTCAAAACGTTATGGTAACCATAGAATTATAATTGGTAGAGCTGACATGCCCCGTTCAAAGCAACGTTCTATAGTAGGTACACCTGCGGCCATATTTTATGACCTATTTGGATTGTTAATTAATTGATGCTTATTGAATCAGATTTCTGTGCCACATCAGAATTCTGTGCCTTTCTCAGTGTTTCATACTGTCATGCTGCAATGGCAATGCTGTGGTGCTGCCATGATACTGTATGTGTACCTCAAAAACATCTGTGGTCTGAGGGATTTGTCTGTTCTATTACTTTTAATTCTATGGTGTTAACGTTGTCGAAATGGTTGTTGAACCTGCTGGTGATGCATGTAGATGAGCCCCTGGTCTCTGAGATGATTGGTTAACAGATTTAATGATGTAAGCTGGCACATGTCAATGTAGGCTCCAGATATTTTTACCAAAATCTTTTTTTTCTTTTCAGTTGTGCGGTTTTTGATTTTATAAAAAGGTTACTTCCTCTCCTTTTACATTTTAGGGGCTGGAACTCAGCTGAACTCTGACTCACCAGCTAGAAACACTAATTGGAGTTCATTTAAACCTTCCAATGACAGAAGATTGTCTGTTAAACCTGGATCGTGATTGGTTGATTTGACTGGTAGCTCAGAGTTGGGTTGACATGCAGCCCAAGTCATTTATTATATTGTTATTATTATAACCTGTCGTTGTTTTGGTGCAAAACCAAATGCTTTGTCTGACGTCTGTTCTTTGTATATGCATTCTTTAAAAAAAAAATATTAAACTTATACCTTAATTGCCTTTACTCCTTTTTCCTTGGCCATTCTTATCAGGCAGTTTACAGAAAACAAGGTGGCGCTCAAGGGTCAAATACCCAATATTGCTCTGTGTGGTTTGCATAGACAAAAGTATACTACCCTCATCTCGCATTCCAACCATGATGTAGGAGATATCCATTCACTTGTGGAGGAAAATGGAAGTTCACTAAAAAGTATTACTTTATAAAAATAATTATAGAGGGTGCAGGAGGTAAATGTGTGGGGCATGTCAACACATCTCTGGAGTGACTTGACTACCACATCACTTGACACTGCATCTTGCCCCATGGATACTAGATAGAAGGGAAGCTGCAGGCATGAGTACAGTCACAAGTGAAGAAATTCAGCAACTCTTGGGCTGTTTATGTTAAGAGCTTAAATCCACTGACCTCTGGCTGCTGTTACGAAGCCAGCCCAATTCTGATCTTGTTGGACTTTTGATCAATCAGATTACCTCTGGAAAATGATCTGGTTGGTCGAAAGACCAATTACTGGAAAAAAGATCAGCTGCCTGTCTAAACACTGCCCAAAAGTTGAATTTCCTCTTCACTTCAGTTTGCTCCTGAATTAATGCACCTTGGTTGGAGAGTGAGGTAGCGTGTCTTCGCTTCAGCCAGATGCCATATTTATTTTTTTGCATGTGTGTAGGATATTCCTTTAACCACCAGGGAGCGCTGATTGATTATGGATGCATATGTCTAATAAATTGAAATACTTTTCAGAAAGATTTAAGTATCAGGTTCTATGTTCTTGGTGATACACACACTCATTCACAGATGCTCATGGATCGTCTGCCCCTGAGGGGTGTTGAAATATGCACCTTTACACACACCTCTACCTCTAAGAGGCCTTCACACATTCTGTGCGTTTCTGGAGTGCTGTCTGTCGGTGCCTTCTTACGCTAAAGAGCTGCTGAGACCCATGAATTATCCCATAGGCTGAACTAAGGGCATTCCTGTGTGTGTGTTAGCTAGGGGTAACCACCTGCAGAAGAGAGAATCAGCTAACACTTACTATCCAAGCATTTCCATACAAGCACACAGCTTAGTGGGCAAATGGCTGTACAGTGGTGATACCAACATCTGCTGATATGCACACTAGCTCCTGTGCTGTTTTTCAAGGTCCAGATTTGTTAAACTTCACATTGCACAGCCAAACTAGAAAAATAAGTATTTTCTTCATTACTCTCTGATATGCTGTGGACTGTTTGCCAGCACAAGTATCTACTCTCTAACTCTCCCATAAATCATAAGATTAGAGCCCCATGGGCACCATTACTCCACATCCGGATTAAAGCTGAGCTGGTGATCTGTCTGAGCCTGGCTCTCTGTTAATGCAGTGTGTGTGTGTGTAGGGAGAGAGCTTAGAAACTAGAAATCTAAAAAGAGAGTCTATTCAGCACTTACTATAAAGTTGAGTGGAGAGTCCCACTAGACTCCATTGCTCCTCATTGACAGACATGTTTAAGTATCTCCTCTGGGAAAGCCAATCAAGATCAAGCCTGTTTAATTGTCCCCTTGGGGACAGCCAATCACTATTGAGTGATGTTTAAACATCTCTGGGACAACCAATCATAGCTGAGAAATAACTGAGGAAGCACAAAAGAAACCCTATATATACAAAAGTATGTGGACACCCCTTCAAATGAGTGGATTCTGCTATTTCAGCCACACTCGTTCCTGGCAGATGTATAGAATCGAGCACACAGCCATGCAATCTCCATAAACAAACATTGGCAGTAGAATGGCCTTACTGAAGAGCTCAGTGATTTTAAACTTGGCACCGTCATAGGATACCACCATTCCAACAACTCAGTTTGTCAAATTTCTGCCCGCTTAGAGCTATCCAAGTCAATTGCTGTTATTGTGAAGTGGAAATGTCTAGGAGCATAAAAATCATCTGTCCTCTGTTGCAACACTCACTACCGAGTTCCAAACTGCCTCTGAAAGCAAAGTCAGTAGAAGAACTGTTTGTCGGGAGCTTCATAAAATTGGTTTCCATAGCTGAGCAGCCGCACACAAGTCTAAGATCACCAAGCGCAATGTCAAGCGTGCGCTGGAGTGGTGTAAAGCTCGCCGCCATTGGATTCTGGAGCAGTGAAAACACGTCCTTTGGAGTGATGAATCACGCTTCACCATCTGGCAGTCCGAAGGACTAATCTTTGTTTTGACGGATGCTTGTAGAACGCTACCTGCCCGAATGCATAGTGTCACCTGTAAAGTTTGGTGGATGAAGAATAATGGTTGGGACTGATTTTCATGGTTCAGGCTAGGCCCCTTAGTTCCAGTGAAGGGAAGTCTTAACGCTAAACCATACAATGACATTCTAGACTAATTATGTGCTTCCAACTTTGTGGAACTTTCCTGTTTCAGCATAACAATGCCCCCATGTACAAAGCGAGGTCCATACAGAAATGGTTTGTCGAGATTGGTGTGGAAGAACTTGACTGGCCTGCACAGAGCCCTGACCTCAACCCCATCGAACACCTTTAGGATGAATTGTAATGCAGACTGCGAGCCAGGCCTAATCGCCCAACATCAGTGCCCAACCTCACGAATGCTCTTGTGGCTAAATGGAAGCAAGTCCCCGCAGCAATGTTCCAACATCTAGTTCAAAGCCTTCCCAGAAGAGTGGAGGCTGTTAAAGCAGCAAAGGGGAGACCAACTCCATATTAATGCCCATGATTTTGCAATGAGATGTTCAACGAGCAGTTGTCCACATACTTTTGGTAATGTAGTGTACACCCACACACACACACAGCTGGTGGAGAGCCATGTCCCAGGAGAGAAGTGCAGTGGTGAACCCTGGAACTGCGTGTGCTATGCAGCATTATATGACCCGAGCATTTTATGATGATCTCCACAGAAGATGACTTATGATGAAAAGCAGTCAAAGTTTTAGCAGTTTATTAAAGCAATACAGTAAATCACTCCACCGATGTCTAGGAGATGCGTGGGCATGCCAGCTCAAACTTGTGAGTGTGATGTGTGTATGCGTGTGCGACTGCTTATTTATCTCTCTGCCTGTCTGTCTCTATTGCGTTAATTGCCTGTCATTAAACAATTCCATGTCATATCTGAGCCTCTAGGTGTCAGGGTTATTCACTTAGCCATTATGGTATTCAGCCCTCTATCTTTGCACTGTCTTTTGCCAGACACTCCTGTCAACATATGGAAGACAATGTGTTTTTCATCAAGGAAGAGAGATGGGGGAGGGTAGAGACATGCGTGTAGGTATGCTGACTGTGTCTCGGTGCGTGCACTGCCCATGTAGCCATGGTAAAGATGGCCGCAGGGAGGGCAAAGGGAAAGGAACGATTCTGAGTGATGAAGCTATATTTCATCTGGAGGCTGAATCACATCTCATAATCTATCTATTTCACAGGTCAGTGACCACCTCAACGAAGGGAGGGATGAATGGAGTATTGAAGTATTTGAACAGGGCCAGCATGTCTCTGTATCTGTATATCGATATCTCTTTGACTTCCAGGAAAATAAATATACCAAGGCAAAACATCCCCACCACACTTGATGTCATTTTCTATCAATTCCATTACTAACTGAATTTTGGCAATATTTATTTGTTTGCATTTGAGAGAGAGAGAGTTATGTGGCTGAGGTGTGGGTTGGAGAGGCTATTTGACAGCTTGGAGACCATGGATACCGCGCTCCTGTCAAAGCACATCTTGTTGTGACACGGTAAGTCGCCACCGGCTAACAGATTCATGTAACACACTCATGGTACGTCTCCCCTCAGCTGTACCACACGCACACACACACCAACAAAAACACACACAGTCCGTCTCCCCTCCTGCCACACCACAGATTCATTCCCACAGGTGCTAGCACTGTCCAGGTGTGAGGGAAATCTTACACGTCTCTCCTCCCCCGTATGATGTGTCGACAGACCGTCCTGCCTGAGGTGGTCGTCACAAATTCACTGTCCACAGCTGTGTGTGTGTGAGAGGGGGAAAGACAGGTGGTCATCATGCAGGCCAAGGGGAACCAACACTGAGTCCAAACCCCCATAGATAGATGTACCAGCATCAAGAGAGCTAGTGCAGCTGAACCAAAATAAACAGTGCTGGCCAAGCCAACTGCCGGCAGCCCACATGAACACAGTGCCTGGAACGCTCTGGTCCACCACACGCCTGTCACTTTCACTCCCTATCTGATCCACGCTGTTCACCTTATCAGATTTATCCACTCAGGGATGAGATGGTGAGTGACCTCACTGATAACATCATCTGCCACACTGATGCAGTATCTGTCCTCTCTCGCTCTCTCTGTTCTTCTCCTCTCTTGCTCCCCTCTCATGTCCTGGCTGATTCCCTGAGTTCATGGAAAGAGTGAGGTCAGCAGTGGCGTCCCTTTAGAGCGTCTGTTCCCTAACGTACAGGGCCTGTGATCCATTTAAAGCTCTCTAGAGTTTCTTGAGGCCCACCAAATAGACATAATCATGTTTCTAACTAACTCAACAGGGACTCGTTACAATCCAAAATCCATGATCTACAATGAGCCATCAATTTGTCCATGCAGCCTCGGCCTCAGACTTTATCCTGTTTATCATAGCAATGTGTATGTATCCAGAGGGGTTTACTAGGTTAGGCCAGGAATGCAGGCTCTAAGATGCTGTGGGTCATGCACCTACGTCACATCCCGTATGCTTCGTGGTAGGAGCTAGGTGGAGCTATTGCTTATGCATGTATAGATCAGTGAAGCTGGAATGAACAAGGGCAGAGGGATTGAGACTCAGCCTCCAACCTGTTGGTCCATACAAGAGTAGAGCCTTCTCTCTAAATGGAATTAGTATGTCTCTTTACCCCTGGGTCTAGAGCAGTAGAATTAGGTCAGAGTGACAGCTGTAGGCCTCAGGCTGTAGAGGGGGACATCCTAACCCAGCCGTAGCCTCAGAGGGTACAGTACAACACAGAGCAGACTACCGGGAACTTTAGAGCATTGCTAAAGTTCTATGATAAGAAGAGACAATATGGTGGTGTGTGTATTTGTATTTATCCATCATTGGTGGCAGACCTGATTATTTTAATTTGATTTTAATTTATTAGAACGTTATTTATGGTTCTTGTAAAGGTACTGTATTATAAATATATAATCAATGGACAACGTTGTCTGGGACTTCTTACATACAGTGGTTCGTCCTTTAAAAGTTGCCTCAGAATCTTGCGTGGTGCCAAACACTGGTACCATTAATGCTAGTTAGTGCTAGTTTGACCACCAGAGGGCATATTTGAGAGCAATAATTGGCTAGCTTGGAACGTGGTGTGTGTGGTTAAAGGCATGAGAGCTATTTTGAGCGTTATTCGTCACAAATTTAGATAGGGACTTAAACAATAGACTGTGGCCTCCCTCCTGCTCGCTCTGTATGGTTTCAGTAAGAGGATCATGGATCTCACCATGCATCCAATGCTGCACTAGAATAGAGTTCTGTTCCTGCCAGGGAGAAGAATAGAATAGAACAAATGACTCCTACGTCATAAATCGACGATTCTGTCAAAGATAAAATCCAATTTGGACAAACGTCAAATAATGCAGTAATTAGGGACGGATAAAAATGTACAGAATCGTTACCTGGAGGAGCTTTTCCAATTTCAATCAAGGGGAGGGTTTAGTATTTTTTTATGTAGTCCAAGGGAGGGTCGTGTAATTGATTAAATTTCAATATTTCTCATTGTTTTAGTATTCGTTACTTATTAGGCTATATATCGATGTGTGCCTGATGCCATCCCTCATCTCTGATACTCCGCTGGGTGCTCAATATTAATTGCGCCTATAGTCTACTTAGTGTGGTCTCAAACTGTTTTATCCATAGCCTAAAGGTGATATCATGCATCACAGATATATAGGTGATAGGCTACGAAGTGCATGCTCAGAGAAGCACAGAGAAAAGTTATATTTCTAAGATAGCTGCTAGGATGGTGTAAATAAAACTAGATTACATTACACACTGCAATTGATATTCCAACCCGGAGCCTCGGCCTGCTCTGCTCTTACTGATCAAAACCGTTTTTGTGTGCTGCTTAACCAATGGCTGTGCTGTGTAGAGCTACAGTGGCATTTCAGGAGGAGAATCAAAGGTTTCTTCCTATTTAAGAAGTCAGAGGTAGGCTTACCTGTTTGACAGAGGAAATTAGGCTATAGGATGCTATGGCCATAGATTGATCCACTCATTATCTGTATTAACTGCACCTGTTTGAACTCGTTACCTTTATAAAAGACACCTGTCCACACACTCAATCAAACAGACTCCAACGTCTCCACAATGGCCAACACCCGAGAGAGCTGTGTAAGGACATCAGGGATAAAATTGTAGACCTGCACAAGGCTGGGATGGGCTACAGGACAATAGGCAAGCAGCTTGGTGAGAAGACAACAACTGTTAGCGCAATTATTAGAAAATGGAAGAAGTTCAAGATGACGGTCACCCTCGGTCTGGGGCTCCATGCATGATCTCACCTTGTGGGGCATCAATGAGTAAGAGGAAGGTGAGGGATCAGCCCAGAACTACACGGCAGGACCTGGTCAATGACCTGAAGAGAGCTGGGACCACAGTCTCAAAGAAAACCATTAGTAACACACTACGCCGTCATGGATTAAAATCCTGCAGCGCACGCAAGGTCCCCCTGCTCAGGCCAGCGCATGTCCAGGCCCGTCTAAAGTGATCATCTGGATGATCCAGAGGAGGAATGGGAGAAGGTCATGTGGTCTGATGAGACAAAAATATAGCTTTTTGGTCTAAACTCCACTCGCCGTGTTTGGAGGAAGAAGAAGGATGCATTCCTGCAAAGGGGACAGAACGACTGCACTGTATTGAGGGGAGGATGGAAGGGGCCATGTATCGCGAGATCTTGGCCAACAACCTCCTTCCCTCAGTAAGAGCATTGAAGATGGGTCGTGGCTGGGTCTTCCAGCATAACAACGACCTGAAACACACAGCCAGGGCAACTAAGGAGTGGCTCCATAAGAAGCATCTCAAGGTCCTGGAGTGGCCTAGCCAGTCTCCAGACCTGAACCCAATAGAAAATCTTTGGAGGGAGCTGAAAGTCCGTATTGCCCAGCGATAGCCCCGAAACCTGAAGGATCTGGAGAAGGTCTGTATGGAGGAGTGGGCCAAAATCCCTGCTGCAGTGTGTGCAAACCTGGTCAAGAACTACAGGAAACATATGATCTCTGTAATTGCAAACCAAGGGTTCTGTACCAAATATTAAGTTCTGCTTTTCTGATGTATCAAATACTTATGTCATGCAATAAAAGGCAAATTAATTACTTAAAAATCATACAATGTGATTTTCTGGATTTTTGCTTTAGATTCCGTCTCTCGCAGTTGAAGTGTCCCCGTGATAAAAATTACAGACCTCTACATGCTTTGTAAGTAGGAAACACTGCCAATTTTGCAGGTTATCAAATACTTGTTCTCCCCACTGCATGTAATTATTGGCGGAGAGTCATGTCATATTTTTTTATGTACTGTAGGCCTACCGTAGCCAACATGAGTCTCACTAGTGTTGAGTAATGTGCTGTTAAAAGTGGTGTAGGTCTTATTTATTTAAAGAGCATATTAAAGTTAGAAGCAATAGCATTTGAAGCAATAGCCTACAACTATTTTAGCACCGTTTCGCACTGCTCTGAGACAAGCATGGGGACTGGTCTTGATAAATCAATGAGATTTGTATTTTCACTGAATCTCTGTTTACGTATTGGTTAGACTGCAATTAGGGTGTAGAAATGTTATGCTCTTAGTGTATCCTTTATTTAACTAGGCAAGTCAGTTAAGAACAAATTCTTATTTTCAAGGACAGCCTATTCCTTCCTCCCCATTGGGGAATTGAACCCCGGTCTCCCGCGTGCCCGCACAGCACGAGGATTCTTTAGATAAATAGCCCAGCACTGCAGCCTACTCCCGACAGTCACGTTATACAGCGCCATATTTTCCGTTCCATCCTAAAGGAAATCCAGAGGGTTTTTCGTTTTTCTTGGAATAGAAACACCATAATATTAATCAAATTACTTAAGCAACATTTCTTAAAATCAGTCTCATATGCTATGTTCTAAAAAAAGGTTTTCAATTCTCTAGTACAGCCACTATTGAAGGCTATCAAATGCTTTTCAAAGATGCCCTCTGGTGGTCAAACTAGCACTAGCTAGCATTAATGGTACCAGTGGTTGGCACTTAAATAACGTACCATAGAATTCTGTGGCACCATGCAAGCTGTGCTGTAGTACGCTGCAACTTTTAAAGGACGAACCACTGTAGTACTTCTGGTGAGAATCCATACTGATCCTTAGGGCTCTACATATGTCAGCTCAATTGGAAATTACCTTTACATTTCAATAATGCTACACCGCAAACCTTTCACAATATGAATTGACTAGAGCTCTTAGTTTACTACACAAATAGAAGAATTGAAATACAGATACAGAGAAAGAGCTTGTAAATGTAACAACCAGTACAGGTCTGCTAGGTGTTGCATCCTCAGGGTGTGGGGTTCAGCGCTGGGTTTTTGTCAGTCTCTGTGTGTTGCACAACTTGGCACTCACTCCTCAAACCCCAAAAATTGCAACTATCATCACAAACAAGAACCATCTGTCTCATTTGTGTAACTTGTTTTCTTTTAATATGAGAAGTATGCTGGTGAGATGTGAGTTAGAGAGAGGCCTGGGAGGTCAGGGCTGAGAACTAAAGCCTCCATACTCTCTTTTTCACTCATATACCAGGGCTTTTGCCTGGTTATCCCCCAAACCTAACCTGTTAACCCCCCACACGCACACACACACACACACACAGACAGACAGACAGACAGACAGACAGACACACACACACACACACACGGGTGTATGTGTATGTGTGTGAAACCTAGGCACAGAGGAACAGGTGAAAGAAAAAAGGACTGTATCCTAGACGTATAAATGTAACGTAACCTAAACATGCACATCTCCAATTGAAATCTGTCCATGATTTATGTGACAGGTTGGGTGTACATATGTGTGATTAAGCCCTGAGTGTACAGTAGTATGTATTCTTGTTACTCCTGTCGTTCACACTGCTAACTTGTAATGCGCCAAAAGGCAACATTCCAATGACGTATCCAGTATAGCAGGTTAGGCACCATGGATAGCCAACCTATAACTGTGTAGCTGTACACTTTCTGGGCTGATCCAGTAGATGATGTAGTGTCCACTCAAGTGCCCAGGTTAGTCACTAGACTGCCATGCTGGAGTGGACCAAACAGCTCAGAGCCCAGGTTAGTCACTAGACTGCCATGCTAGAGTGGCCCAAACAGCTCAGAGCCCAGGTTAGTCTCTAGACTGCCATGCTGGAGTGGGCCAAACAGCTCAGAGCCCAGGTTAGTCTCTAGACTGCCATGCTGGAGTGGGCCAAACAGCTCAGAGCCCAGGTTAGTCACTAGACTGCCATGCTGGAGTGGACCAAACAGCTCAGAGCCCAGGTTAGTCACTAGACTGCCATGCTAGAGTGGGCCAAACAGCTCAGAGCCCAGGTTAGTCTCTAGACTGCCATGCTGGAGTGGGCCAAACAGCTCAGAGCCCAGGTTAGTCACTAGACTCCCATGCTGGAGTGGGCCAAACAGCTCAGAGCCCAGGTTAGTCCCTAGACTGCCATGCTGGAGTGGGCCAAACAGCTCAGAGCCCAGGTTAGTCACTAGACTGCCATGCTAGAGTGGGCCAAACAGCTCAGAGCCCAGGTTAGTCTCTAGACTGCCATGCTGGAGTGGGCCAAACAGCTCAGAGCCCAGGTTAGTCACTAGACTGCCATGCTAGAGTGGGCCAAACAGCTCAGAGCCCAGGTTAGTCTCTAGACTGCCATGCTGGAGTGGGCCAAACAGCTCAGAGCCCAGGTTAGTCACTAGACTGCCATGCTAGAGTGGGCCAAACAGCTCAGAGCCCAGGTTAGTCACTAGACTGCCATGCTGGAGTGGGCCAAACAGCTCAGAGCCCAGGTTAGTCACTAGACTGCCATGCTAGAGTGGGCCAAACAGCTCAGAGCCCAGGTTAGTCACTAGACTGCCATCTTGCCAGCCGCCATATTAAGCCCAGCTGAAAGCCGGAACCTCCTACCTGTAAACTCAGAGCCCTCTCACTGGCATGGGGTCCATGGTTATGTTATTTCCCAGGGAAGCCTGTCAAAATGTGAAATTGCAGGCTAGTATTTCCATCAAATCAAATCAAATTTATTTGTCACATACACATGGTTAGCAGATGTTAATGCGAGTGTAGTGAAATGCTTGTGCTTCTAGTTCCGACAATGCAGTAATAACCAACGAGTAATCTAACCTAACAATTCCAAAACTACTACCTTATAAACGCAAGTGTAAAGGGATAAAGAATATGTACATAAAAATATATGAATGAGTGATGGTACAGAACGGCATAGGCAAGATGCAGTAGATGGTATCGAATACAGTATATACATATGAGATGAGTAATGTAGGGTATGTAAACAAAGTGGCATAGTTTAAAGTGGCTTGTGATACATGTATTACATAAAGATGCAGTAGATGATATAGAGTACAGTATATACATATACATATGAGATTAGTAATGTAGGGTATGTAAACATTATATTAAGTAGCGTTGTTTAAAGTGGCTAGCGATATATTTTACATCAATTTCCATCAATTCCCATTATTAAAGTGGCTGGAGTTGAGTCAGTGTATTGGCAGCAGCCACTCAATGTTAGTGGTGGCTGTTTAACAGTCTGATGGCCTTGAGATAGAAGCTGTTTTTCAGTCTCTCGATCCCTGCTTTGATGCACCTGTACTGACCTCGCCTTCTGGATGATAGCGGGGTGAACAGGCAGTGGCTCAGGTGGTTGTTGTCCTTGATGATCTTTATGGCCTTCCTGTGACATCGGGTGGTGTAGGTGTCCTGGAGGGCAGGTAGTTTGCCCCTGGTGATGCGTTGTGCAGACCTCACTACCCTCTGGAGAGCCTTACGGTTGTGGGAGGAGCAGTTGCCGTACCAGGCGGCGATACAGCCCGACAGAATGCTCTCGATTGTGCATCTGTAGAAGTTTGTGAGTGCTTTTGGTGACAAGCGGAATTTCTTCAGCCTCCTGAGGTTGAAGAGGTGCTGCTGCGCCTTCTTCTCGACGCTGTCTGTGTGGGTGGACCAATTCAGTTTGTCTGTGATGTGTATGCCGAGGAACTTAAAACGTACTACTTACTACTACTGTCCCATCGATGTGGATAGGGGGTGCTCCCTCTGCTGTTTCCTGAAGTCTACAATCATCTCCTTTGTTTTGTTGACGTTGAGTGTGAGGTTATTTTCCTGACACCACACTCCGAGGGCCCTCACCTCCTCCCTGTAGGACGTCTCGTCGTTGTTGGTAATCAAGCCTACCACTGTAGTGTTGTCCGCAAACTTGATGATTGAGTTGGAGGCGTGCATGGCCACGCAGTCGTGAGTGAACAGGGAGTACAGGAGAGGGCTCAGAATACACCCTTGTGGGGCCCCAGTGTTGAGGATCAGTGGGGTGGAGATGTTGTTACCTACCCTCACCACCTGGGGGCGGCCCGTCAGGAAGTCCAGTACCCAGTTGCACAGGGCGGGGTCGAGACCCAGGGTCTCGAGCTTGATGACGTGTTTGGAGGGTACCATGGTGTTAAATGCCGAGCTGTAGTCGATGAACAGCATTCTCACATAGGTATTCCTCTTGTCCAGATGGGTTAGGGCAGTGTGCAGTGTGGTTGAGATTGCGTCGTCTGTGGACCTATTTGGGCGGTAAGCAAATTGGAGTGGGTCTAGGGTGTCAGGTAGGGTGGAGGTGATATGGTCCCTGACTAGTCTCACAAAGCACTTCATGATGACGGAAGTGAGTGCTACGGGGCGGTAGTCATTTAGCTCAGTTACCTTAGCTTTCTTGGGAATAGGGACAATGGTGGGCCTCTTGAAACATGTGGGAACAGCAGACTGGGATAAGGATTGATTGAATATGTCCGTAAACACACCAGCCAGTTGGTCTGAGCATGCCCTGAGGACGCGGCTGGGGATGCCGTCTGGGCCTGCAGCCTTGCGAGGGTTAACACTTTTAAATGTTTTACTCACATCGGCCGCAGTGAAGGAGAGTCCGCAGGTTTTGGTTGCGGGCCGTGTCAGTGGCACTGTATTGTCCTCAAAGCGGGCAAAAAAGTTATTTAGTCTGCCTGGGAGCAAGACATCCTGGTCCGTGACGGGGCTGGTTTTCTTTTTGTAATCCGTGATTGACTGTAGACCCTGCCACATACCTCTTGTGTCTGAGCCGTTGAATTGTGACTCTACTTTGTCTCTATACTGACGCTTAGCTTGTTTGATTGCCTTGCGGAGGGAATAGCTACACTGTTTGTATTCGGTCATGTTTCCGGTCACCTTGCCCTATTTAAAAGCAGTGGTTCAGGCTTTCAGTTTCACACGAATGCTGCCATCAATCCACGGTTTCTGGTTTGGGAATGTTTTAATCGTTGCTATGGGAACGACATCGTCAATGCACTTTCTAATGAACTCGCTCACCGAATCAGCATATTCGTCAATGTTGTTGTTGGAAGCAATGCGGAACATATCCCAGTCCAGGTGATCGAAGCAGTCGTGAAGCGCGGAATCAGATTGGTCGGACCAGCGTTGAACAGACCTGAGGGCGGGAGCTTCTTGTTTTAGTTTCTGTCTGTAGGCAGGGAGCAACAAAATGGAGTCGTGGTCAGCTTTTCCGAAAGGAGGGCGGAGGAGGGCCTTATATGCGTCGCAGAAGTTAGAATAGCAATGATCCAAGGTTTTACCAGCACTGGTTGGTAGGCGGTGACAGGGAAGCACAGGGAAACATTTGTCCCTAGAAACATTGTAGGAACGCTGTGGGAACACCAACCCACTCAACTTGCAACACCGGAATATTTACTGGAATATTTTCACACCTCAGATGGTTCTCAGATGTGACCAGCGTGCCTCCTGAACCCTCACACCGAGTCACACAGGTATGCCGAGGAAGTACTACTAGAACCAGCCAAGTCCTATACTGTTTCTCTCTTCACCATTGCTCTGCTCCTCCACACACAATACACACACGCACAAATGCCCTAGTGAACACAGCACTAAAGCTCTTAGGCCTCAATATCTCTGCCTCCGCAAACACAGGAAGGAGAGGTTTTACTGATACACCTCTCCTCCCCTCTCTTCCCCCTTTTTTCCCTAGCTGACTGTGTACGGACAGGAGTTCTAAGAAATGCCCAGTTTCAATATGAGGAATATTATCAGCCAATCACTGTAGCGACCCACTCCCCTCTCTCCACATCATCTGGGACATCAGAGGGCCTTATTGGAGGCAGACAGAATAGAGATATCAGTGATACCATGTGGTCTGCATCCCTGCTCCCTGGTATACTGGCCTTCTTACCTTCTGATTTGAGAAGAATCAGAGAAGCAGTGAAACATGAACCTCTATGCTGTTTCTTCCCAAACCCACTGTGCCTGCTCCCATGGCCAGGGGATATGTGTCCTGATATCTGGAGTGATAGATGTGTTGATCTATGGCACATACATGTGATTATATGTGTCAGTGGTGGAGGGAAGACCCTGGGGGTGTAATGTACCTAACACACACACACGGACCGTTCCCATAGAAATGTGTGTCCTGTGGTGACGTGTGTGTATGTTGTATGTGGGTGGAGGGTGAGGGGTGTCAGACTGCAGGGAGGGTCCCGTTGTTAAGGCTTATCTTTGGATTTCCAGTGACAGTAAAGACAAAAACTCATTGTATAGATTAGATTAGTACTAGCCTTCTCTTCTCTACACATGTAGGTTTAATGTATCTGTTCTGTTCCATGTATACTATATCTCTGTATTTCTCACAAACCGATAAGGTAAAGTCTCCATATAAATTTTACTTAGCGTTTACTCCATACCTGTATTTTCTCTCCTCTTTAGTACTTCTAGTGTATGTATTTGACAACGTGGAAATCAACACAGAGAAGCTCTCCCAGACTGTGGCAGGACTCTGTAGGCCTCCCTGGTGAACGAACCGTCTACACATGTGGGCAGCCAGCCCCTGGTCCCTGGTCCCTGTCATTCATCCTGCCTGCCTGCCACTACTAAACACATACCTGGAAGGAATCAGGCCTGGGTTTGGCACAACTAAATGGACTCAGGATAATGACAGGATATTGTTTTTTAATGATGTTGGTACCAAGTCAGCTGCAATGTTTGTTATTTTAATGAATGATATTAAGCCAACGAATATTCTCCGTCTCTTGCACCCCCCCCCCCCCCCACACACACACACACAACTCTTAACAGAGTTATTTTCTTTTGTCAAAAAAGAAATATGACAAACAAGAGTATAATCTTTGACACAGCATATATTTCATTTTAATATACATTCATACTCAGAATAGTCTTCTTCAGTGTATAAGTCTTTACAGATCTATGTTTCTATAATGAATAGCATGTTACTATAGAAAAGCTTGGGTTTATGTGGTTGTACATGATAGCCATACATAGGTCAGTCCCTGTGCCCTGGCAGTAGCGTATGGTATGATGTGTGTGGAGTATGGTGTTGTGTGTGTGTGTGGCTAGCGTGTGTTGTACGTTATCTATTTTGTGTGTGTGTGTGGTGTATGATTTGTGTGTGTTGGCATCTTTGTGTTTGGTAAGGTGTATGGAAGGTGATGTGTGTGGTAATTGCGTTTTGTGTAATAAGCTGTAGGGATCATTGTGTGTGTAGACTTCGTTGTATGTGGTAAGCTGTAGGGACGGTGGTTTGTGGTGTGGTATGTGCGGTCGGAGAGAAAAGTGTCTGTCTGTCTGTCTGTCTGTCTGTCTGTCTGTCTGTATCTGTATGGGCAAACTCCCCCTTGGTCTGACACAGACTAATGATGGGATTCAATCCAATCTCTGATTGAGCCGACATATGTAGCGTTTACCATGAATTAATTCTTTGCGAACATGGGAACATTGCCTTTAAAAGCCGCAATGCCTATGGAACCCCGGCCTGTGAGTGATTCTGTGAGACCTGAGTAATTATTTGACTCGGTGAGTAATTATGTAAATCTGTGACTAATTTGATGAGTGGAGCAGTATCAGGGCTGTACAGGGACAAATGGCCACACAACTTTACCCCAACACAACACGGTCATGTACACCTGGACCGCAAATAATAATGTCTGTCTGTCGGTCAGCGTTCCTCCTCTGGGTGGTTCTCTCAGACCGACAGACAGGCGTGTCTCTCCCTTTACATCCAGCACTCTAGATGAGTCCCTAAAGCAGCAGCAAAGACAGAGGGCAAACTCAGCCCCCCCCCCTCCTAAATTCCACCCACCCCTTTCCCCACTACGCCATCCCACTTTCCCCGGGTCCAATATACCCCACCCTCAGTCCCTCTCCCATGCAGTCCACTCTCCCCTCACCGAATCCACCCCGAATCGCTCACAACAATGTCAAATAAGTTAAAAAAGAAAATGAAAAGAAAATGAATAAAAGATATAACAAAAGCAACCAAAACAATGTGAATCAACCGAGTGTGAGACAAGATGAAGAGAGGGAAAATACTCTGTTGGGATATATATATTTTTAGTTCTATACATCCCGTGCATGTGTATCATTTTCCTTTAACATTGTATGAACTGACTGGGAATGCCCATGTCCTCTGTCCAACTCTGTCTGTCTGTTCCCGGGGTCTATTGTAAAAGGAATAGGGATGGTTTTGAAATGGGGAAAAGGTCAACCACAAACACCATCCCCCTCTCCCTCCCTCCCATCCTTCTGTGCAGGTGAGAAAGGAGAGAGTGGGGTGTGATGGGGCATTTGTTTGGGTCTCCATTGGGGATTTCCATGGTGATCACCGGCAGGTGTGCATCTCCACCATCTTGCGGCACTGTTTGCACTTGACGTAGCAGCACCAGTGGAACTTACAGCTGCACCTGTCCACCACCTCCACCTCCTCTGTCTGGAAGCCCCGGCCGCAGCACATCAGCTCACAGCCGTCAATGGCCTTCGACGTCCGGTTACACTGCCGCCCCGCCGTACCCAGCATGCCTGGTGTGCGCGGGTCGTGGTCACAGAAGTCGGGGCTGGGCTCCAGGTAGACCAGGTCTTCGTCTGTGTGAGGTTTGAACTGGGAGTTCCGTGGCACCAGGACCTTGGTGGTGCCCACCTTGCGCTGCTCCACCTCTGTGGCGCCGTCAAATTTCTCCTTGATGGCGTTACCCACCTTGCGGAATGGCGGCATGGCCTTCCAGCAGGTCTTCACCTCACAGGAACCTGACACGCCATGACACTTACACTCCACACGCATGTGGCTCAGAATGGCCTGCAGGGAGACAGAAATAATGCATGTTTTTATCTCCTGTCTTTTTCTTTGCTGTTGACTTTGCTATGACAGAGTTGTTGGTTGTGATATATCATACCTTCCTCCCAGCCTCATTGTTGTGTAGGTTCATGAGTGCTCTGCTGGGGGACTGTCCTTTACTCCTCTCCCTCACATCAACAAAGGATTGAGAGAAGGCCACTCCATAAGCAATGTTATCACTACAGCCTGACCACTGGAACCCTGGGAGGGAGGGAGGATGAGAGAGAGAGAGAGAGAGAGAGAGTTAGCAGTCAAATAGTGTGTGTGTGTGTGTGTGTGTGTGTGTGTGTGTGTGTGTGTGTGTGTGTGTGTGTGTGTGTGTGTGTGTGTGTGTGTGTGTGTGTGTGTGTGTGTGTGTGTCTACCTTCTGGACTGACTCCGTGGACGTTGTGGTCGCAGCCACATTTCTCCAGCTCTCCGCTGCTACAGGCTCGGGTCACAGCGAACGCCACACTGGCTGCTGAGATGGCATAAACAAAGGCTGCCTCCCGAGTGCCTGTCAAGAACACACACACACAGGCCAGCGTTAAACACACACCTACAACTGAAATGCCAATGTTTTTATCCTGAGAAGTTCATAAGTATATTTATTGTAAGATAAGTTGTTGATACTGAGGCGTACCCTGTGTGACGACCTTGCCAAAGACGGGCATGGTGTCCAGTGTGGAACAGTTCCATCGGCGGTTCCGGAACTGAAACTGACACTCGTCTATGGCTAGCTGAGCCCCGTGCCGCACAGCATCCATCACCTCCACACTGCGCTTACAGATCTGCACCTGGTTAGAATAACGATCATTATTACAGATCTGTATCTGGTTAGAATAATGATCATAACATTACAGATCTGCACCTGGTTAGAATAATGATCATAACATTACAGATCTGTATCTGGTTAGAATAATGATCATGACATTACAGATCTGCACCTGGTTAGAATAATGATCATGACATTACAGATCTGCACCTGGTTAGAATAATGATCATAACAATACAGATCTGTATCTGGTTAGAATAATGATCATAACATTACAGATCTGTATCTGGTTAGAATAATGATCATGACATTACAGATCTGCACCTGGTTAGAATAATGATCATAACATTACAGATCTGTATCTGGTTAGAATAATGATCATGACATTACAGATCTGTATTTGGTTAAAATAATGATCATAACATTAGAGATCTGTATCTGGTTAGAATAATGATCATAACATTACAGATCAGTATCTGGTTATAATAATGATCATAACAATACAGATCTGCACCTGGTTAGAATAATGATCATAACATTACAGATCTGTATCTGGTTATAATAATGATCATAGATTACAGATCTGCACCTGGTTCAAATTCAATTACTATGGCTTGTAATCTTGAATATAAAGACTTGGACATACACTACCATTCAAAAGTTTGGGGTCACTTAGAAATGTCCTTGTTTTTGTCAATTAAACTTCAACAGTCGTTGACGTCAACAGTGAAGAGGTGACTCAGGTATACTGGCCTTCTAGGCAGAGTTCCTCTGTCCAGTGTCTGTTCTTTTGCCAATTTGAATCTTTTCTTTTTATTGGCCAGTCTGAGATATGGCTTTTTCTTTGCTTCTCTGCCTAGAAGGCCAGCATCCCGGAGTCGCCTCTTCACTGTTGACGTTGAGACTGGCGTTTTGCGGGTACTATTTAATGAAGCTGCCAGTTGAGAACTTGTGAGTTGTCTGTTTCTTAAACTAGACACTCTAATGTACTTGTCCTCTTGCTCAGTTTTGCACCGGGGCCTCCCACTCCTCTTTCTATTCTGGTTAGAGCCTGTTTGCGCTGTTCTATGAAGGGAGTAGTACACAGCATTGTACGAGATCTTCAGTTTCTTGGCAATTGCATGGAATAGCCTTCATTTATCAGAACAAGAATAGACTGATGAGTTTCAGGTCTTTGTTTCTGGACATTTTGAGCCTGTAATCGAACCCATAAATGCTGAGGATCCAAATACTCAACTAATCTAAAGAAGGCCAGTTTTATTGCTTCTTTAATCAGAACAACAGTTTTCAGCTGTTATAACATAATTGCAAAAGGAATTTCTAATGATCAATTAGTATTTTAAAATGATAAACTTGGATTAGCTTTTCTTTCAAAAACAAGGACATTTCTAAGTGACTCCAAACTTTTGAACGGTAGTGTAACTTTTATAACATATGTACCATCCTGTCATACCCTGCCAACCTTGAAACCTGAAAATATTGCCACTGTTTGTCATGGTAGATGTGTACCTGTTTATGGATGAGTCCTCGCAGACGTTCACACGTCTCCTCATCATTGATACTGCCCACCGACGACAGTTTAGCCAGGTACCTGACAGAGACACAAAGAAGGGAGGGGGGATATTAAATATGCAACTAGACAAATAACAACACAATGACCCCTCCAATAACAATGATGAGACGAAAGTGACCGACACAGATGCCTCAGTATGAGCTCGGTGCAGATTTAGTTCTACATCATGTTGAGAAGAGGGAAATAGTTGTATCATCTAAACCACCTCCAGGGCACACAGGTCACTCCTCACCCCTTCAGTCCCATATCTCTTTGGCTAAAAGCACCTTACAGAAATAGACCCATCTCATACGCTCATCACAGACATACTCTTCACCAGAACTTTCGACAGAGGGGCTGTCTGGGCCTTGTCGGTGGCCCTCCCTCACCTCTCTCTCCTTCCATCTCTCCCTTCCTCTCTCTCTCTATCTGTCCCTCACCTCACTCTTCCCCCCCTCTCTCTCTCCCTCTGTCAGTCTCCCTGTACTTCTCTCTCTCCGATGTTGACAGGGTATCATTAGGTAAGGTTGATTGGGGTCTCTCCCAGGGCTGATAGTCCACACACCTCCTTCTAGCCTTCTGCCCTCACCACCTTTCCTCTATAGCCCAGATAATCTCTCTCTCTCTCACACACAGTCACCTCCTCTTCTCCATGCATATAACACCCTCTCTCCCTTTCTCTCTCAACACACACACACACACACACACACACACACACACACACACACACACACACACACACACACACACACACACACACACACACACACACACACACACACACACACACACTCTCTCTCTCTCCATCTCCTTCTCTCTCATGGTCATCTCCTCTCCACTCAATAGTCAGATAACCTCGACCATGACCACTCGACCACATCCTCCCTCCGACAGTCTTGTCTATACAGCAGGGGACCTCACTATCAGAGCACTGCTGCCTTCCTCCCTCAGCCTGTCTGAATGCTTGTCTGACAACAACAATCAATCACTTTTTATGAATGAAATGGTACAGGCTCAGTTCATAACCAACTGTCTTCACCAACAGATAAAATGGTAAATACTGAACATATACTGTATAATCTGAACATATACTGTATAGTCTAAACGTATACTGTATTATCTAAACGTATACTGTATAATCTAAACGTATACTGTATTATCTGAACATATACTGTATAATCTAAACATATACTGTATTATCTAAACGTATACTGTATAATCTAAACGTATACTGTATAATATAAACGTATACTGTATTATCTGAACATATACTGTATAATCTAAACGTATACTGTATAATCTAAAAGTATACTGTATTATCTGAACATATACTGTATAATCTGAACAGATACTGTATAATCTGAACATATACTGTATAATCTAAACATATACTGTATAATCTGAACAGATACTGTATAATCTGAACAGATACTGTATAATCTGAACAGATACTGTATAATCTGAACAGATACTGTTTTTCATGCACCTCAGAATCATGGATGCATTATTCTCTTCATTTTAAAGTTGATAGATTTGCAGTTAAATAATTATCCTTCCTCAATTTGTACATACGCATCTTCCCCTCAATAAAATACATTGAAGTTCAAATACAGCTATACAAGAAAAAGACCTACGACCTTGAGCTGTGTGTTCTGTCTATTTGGGTACACAGTCTCCACACATCCAGCTATGATAGTGTGATGAAGTCACCTTGAGACCTCTGAACACTGGAGAACCACTGTCTGTCTGCACTGCAGCTGGTGAGGCTCAGCATCTCTCCTATCACATAAACCTGTCCCCCTCAGCATTCAGTACCCCCACACACGCACACGCACACACATGTGCACACGGACGCACACACTAACACACACACAGAGATGAAAGTACTCATAAAGCACCAGTTGCTGTTGCTGGCATGCCACTGGCCCAGCCCTGACCCTGGAAACATTTAATAAACATTGGATAAAGCACATGGGAAGGACAGATAAGCTCTCCGCAGGTGTAGTTCTGTCTATGTGTTTGTGAAACCCTACTGCATGGGAAAAGACTAGCCCAGACATTTTGGGAGTGTGTGCATGTGTGTTAGTGTATGTTGGTGTGTGTTAGTGTGTGTGTTTGTGTGTTCAGTGCTTCCATCTTTATCTCTTTATTTGGCTGTGTACCCTCTGTCCACTCTTTCCCCCTGCTCTCATTCTTCTTCCTTTCTCTCCCACTCACACCATCTCTCTCACTCTCTCTCTCTCTGGGAGGTATAGTCAGACGGTTCGTGGTCGCATTCCACCTGGAGTGTGGTTTGTTCGCCGGCTACTGTGTGTTTGTGTTGCATTACACATCGCAGCCCTGACAACACTGCTGGCTCCAACAAGCTTAGCCCAGCGCAACTTAGCACGCAACCACTCCACTACAGCCTTACTGCAGAAACAGAAACAGAGACAGACAGTTACCACTGCAGCTCTACATTGAGAGAGAGAGAGAGAGAGAGAGAGAGAGAGAGAGAGAGAGAGAGAGAAAGGGTATCTGGGCTGTAGAGGAAGGGTGGTGAGGGTGGAGTGGAGACTGAGAGAAAGGAGGAGAGATAGATAGGTGAGAGAAACCCCCCCTGGCTAAACAAGTGTGTTGCTCTAAAGATGCCATGCTGTACACCATATCTGTGGTAGATAGGTCTGTATCTGAGCTCTGGCTATATCAACTACCCCTTCCTCTGAGGACAGATCAACCCCCAGATGAATCTCTACTAACACAGAGGATGTCACAGAGACCAGCCCTCACACACTCTTCCAGACACCTCTCTCTGTCTCTCCCAGGGTATTTATATCAGTTGATTAAACTAGCACGGCTTACCTTTCCTCTGCTGAGTACACAGGAGAGGTAAACAGGTAGAGGTATATATAGGTTTAGGAAGCTCCTCACAGCAAACAATACACAGTAATAGATACTGTTTATCTGTGTTCACTGCAATATTCAGCTGTAGTTTTATCCTATAGTAAGTTATCATTGCTTCACTGTGCATGAAATGTAAGTAAAAATGTTGTTGTTTTTTGACCACACAGCTAGTGGAGGACAAAGTTTAGCCAGCCAACAGGACAACCACAGACATTCTGGAAGCATGATTGGGAAAGTAAGTGGAAAGGTTTGTGGCAAGGCACACGCGCAGATACTCAAACACACACAAATAGCAGTGAGGGGTCTGTAGAGATTACCCGTTCTAAATTGCAATCTTTGGATTCCTGCATACTGTGGTATGCCCCAGCACATTGACGAACCCCTCACCTAGATATATGGGCACATAAAATATAGCAAATCGTTGTACCTACGGTACTGCACCGCGGCTGACACTGGCTGGCTACCAACCTCTCTCTCTGTGTTTGTGTGTGTGCGTGTGCGTGTGGGTGTGCGTGTGTGTGCGTGCGTGCGTGTGTTTCTCATGGGGTTGGGTTAAAAGCAAAATATGCATTTCCAAGAAAACTAACCATTCATGATTATTCTTAGAGAGACTCCAGGCCCATGTATATACCAGCAGCATGGATAACTCTGTACCACCACTTTCTGAGCTAGTATGATATGATGACCTGGGATAACCTCTGCTGGACTGGAGTCAGATCAGCAGACACACTTGCAGAACCCAGTCTGGCCTGCAGAGGGCAGCCTGATCTCAGTCTCCTCTCAGGAGTCTCCCCTGAGGCACAGAGGCAGCACAGCCCAAGGCCCAGACCATCAACAGCCAGACAGAAAAAGTTTATCCTTCAGGTTTCAACTGCTCTGAGACGTAGACAACATAACATAATTTCTTGGCAGCCATGTTAGTGCCTTCCAGGCAATGTTCTTAAAGGACTGACTCTGACAAAAACAAACTCACGGTCTGCACCCGACAGCAAATGTGTTTCATCAGAAAACTATGTTAACATTTTACGGAAAGTGGCAAGGATTCATTTGATAAGCAATTATTTTGAGCCTGATTGTCAGTAGAGAAAATGGGTGCATCTCAATAATGTAGTGGTTTTCTCTCCTCATCTTCTTTCTTCAGTTTGCAGTGAAATTAAAGAACTGGTTCTGGTTGGCTTCTTTCATGACGGCTTAACTTTTCTTATGTTATCAGACTATTGTGACTATTGAGATGTACTCCATAGGAGTCTATGGGAATCTGTGCAGCTGTTGTGGCTACAGTATATTACAGTACTGTACAAATTAAATATACAGCAAGGACATATTTCAATAGTAATTGAAATGACCATCATAACAATCTCAGCAATATGATGCAGATGAGGAGGAAAAGGTCAAGGAAAGGAAAGAAAAGAGGAGGAGGAGATAGGAGTGTGACACTGTTTACTGTTTTCTTTTTTGCAGTTATATATTCATTTTGAAGGGGGATTCTTGCTTTGAGATGGACTATTTGTCTTGAACTGTTCTTGGATTGGATTTTGACTTCCTAATTAACTTTGGACATTGAGACTTTGGTTAGGATTATATATGAACTTCATTTTGGGATTATCATTGAAAGAAGGTGAATTGTTTATTTTGATTTAAATCTAATTGGTTACAATTTACTCATCTTTGCTCACGTCATATCAATGTGTCTGCTATGCTTTGGTTGCTCTCATATTGACACAGTATTTATTTGAACTTTCAGATGGTATCTTAGTTTGTGAGCCAAGCTGATTGTTGCAGAAGAAGGGCATAAAGAAGAGCTGGTTGTTGCAGGAGGAAGGCATAAAGAAGAGCTGGTTGTTGCAGGAGGAAGGTATAAAGAAGAGCTGGTTGTTGCATGAGGAAGGCATAAAGAAGAGCTGGTTGTTGCATGAGGAAGGCATAAAGAAGAGCTGGTTGTTGCATGAGGAAGGCATAAAGAAGAGCTGGTTGTTGCAGGAGGAGGGCATAAAGAAGAGCTGGTTGTTGCATGAGGAAGGCATAAAGAAGAGCTGGTTGTTGCATGAGGAAGGCATAAAGAAGAGCTGGTTGTTGCAGGAGGAGGGCATAAAGAAGAGCTGGTTGTTGCATGAGGAAGGCATAAAGAAGAGCTGGTTGTTGCAGGAGGAAGGCATAAAGAAGAGCTGGTTGTTGCAGGAGGAAGGCATAAAGAAGAGCTGGTTGTTGCAGGAGGGAAGATATAAAGAAGAGCTGGTTGTTGCATGAGGAAGGTATAAAGAAGAGCTGGTTGTTGCAGGAGGGGGGCATAAAGAAGAGCTGGTTGTTGCATGAGGAAGGCATAAAGAAGAGCTGGTTGTTGCATGAGGAAGGCATAAAGAAGAGCTGGTTGTTGCAGGAGGAAGGCATAAAGAAGAGCTGGTTGTTGCATGAGGAAGGCATAAAGAAGAGCTGGTTGTTGCAGGAGGAGGGCATACAGAAGAGCTGGTTGTTGCATGAGGAAGGCATAAAGAAGAGCTGGTTGTTGCAGGAGGAGGGCATAAAGAAGAGCTGGTTGTTGCAGGAGAAGGGCATAAAGAAGAGCTGGTTGTTGCATGAGGAAGGCATAAAGAAGAGCTGGTTGTTGCAGGGGGAAGGCATAAAGAAGAGCTGGTTGTTGCAGGAGGAGGGCATAAAGAAGAGCTGGTTGTTGCAGGGGGAAGGTATAAAGAAGAGCTGGTTGATGCAGGAGGGGGCATAAAGAAGAGCTGGTTGTTGCAGGGGGAGGGTATAAAGAAGGGCTGGTTGTTGCAGGGGAAGGTATAAAGAAGAGCTGGTTGTTGCAGGGGAGGGTATAAAGAAGAGCTGGTTGTTGCAGGGGAGGGTATAAAGAAGAGCTGGTTGTTGCAGGGGGAAGGTATAAAGAAGAGCTGGTTGTTGCAGGGGAGGGTATAAAGAAGGGCTGGTTGTTGCAGGGGAGGGTATAAAGAAGAGCTGGTTGATGCAGGAGGGGGCATAAAGAAGAGCTGGTTGTTGCAGGGGAGGGTATAAAGAAGGGCTGGTTGTTGCAGGGGAGGGTATAAAGAAGAGCTGGTTGATGCAGGAGGGGGCATAAAGAAGAGCTGGTTGTTGCAGGAGGAGGGCATAAAGAAGAGCTGGTTGTTGCAGGGGAAGGTATAAAGAAGAGCTGGTTGTTGCAGGGGAGGGTATAAAGAAGAGCTGGTTGTTGCAGGGGAGGGTATAAAGAAGAGCTGGTTGTTGCAGGGGGAAGGCATAAAGAAGAGCTGGTTGTTGCAGGAGGAGGGCATAAAGAAGAGCTGGTTGTTGCAGGGGAGGGTATAAAGAAGAGCTGGTTGTTGCAGGGGGAAGGCATAAAGAAGAGCTGGTTGTTGCAGGAGGAAGGCATAAAGAAGAGCTGGTTGTTGCAGGGGAAGGCATAAAGAAGAGCTGGTTGTTGCAGGGGGAAGGTATAAAGAAGAGCTGGTTGTTGCAGGGGGAAGGCATAAAGAAGAGCTGGTTGTTGCAGGGGAAGGTATAAAGAAGAGCTGGTTGTTGCAGGGGAAGGTATAAAGAAGAGCTGGTTGTTGCAGGGGAAGGTATAAAGAAGAGCTGGTTGTTGCAGGAGGAGGGCATAAAGAAGAGCTGGTTGTTGCAGGAGGAGGGCATAAAGAAGAGCTGGTTGTTGCAGGAGGAGGGCATAAAGAAGAGCTGGTTGTTGCAGGGGGAAGGCATAAAGAAGAGCTGGTTGTTGCAGGGGGAAGGTATAAAGAAGAGCTGGTTGTTGCAGGGGGAAGGTATAAAGAAGAGCTGGTTGTTGCAGGGGGAAGGTATAAAGAAGAGCTGGTTGTTGCAGGAGGAGGGCATAAAGAAGAGCTGGTTGTTGCAGGAGGAGGGCATAAAGAAGAGCTGGTTGTTGCAGGGGAAGGTATAAAGAAGAGCTGGTTGTTGCAGGAGGAGGGCATAAAGAAGAGCTGGTTGTTGCAGGAGGAGGGCATAAAGAAGAGCTGGTTGTTGCAGGGGGAAGGCAGAAAGAAGAGCTGGTTGTTGCAGGAGGAGGGCATAAAGAAGAGCTGGTTGTTGCAGGGGGAGGGTATAAAGAAGAGCTGGTTGTTGCAGGGGGAAGGTATAAAGAAGAGCTGGTTGTTGCAGGGGGAAGGTATAAAGAAGAGCTGGTTGTTGCAGGAGGAGGGCATAAAGAAGAGCTGGTTGTTGCAGGAGGAGGGCATAAAGAAGAGCTGGTTGTTGCAGGGGGAAGGTATAAAGAAGAGCTGGTTGTTGCAGGGGGGTATAAAGAAGAGCTGGTTGTTGCAGGGGGAGGGTATAAAGAAGAGCTGGTTGTTGCAGGGGGAAGGCATAAAGAAGAGCTGGTTCTTCTTTAGGAGGGTATAAAGAATATGGAAAAGGAAGAGGAAGAGGGAGACAAGGTGGATGAGGAGATTATTAGAGGGAGGAACGTAGAAGGAGGAGGGATGGAAAAGAGGAAGGAATCGAGGGAGAGGAGATAGTTGGATAGATGCAGAGGAGATGGGCTGAGCTGAGGAGAGGAGATAAGGAAGAGGGAAAAAAGAGAGGTGAGAGGAGGTGGGGGAATGAGGAGTGAAACAGAGGAGGAGAGAGAGGAAAGAGGAAGTTCTTCCAGTCAGAACATAAACTGTCTCAGCCTAGTAGTCGGGTCAAACCAACAAACAACAGCAACACTCGCTCAGACTGACCCTACAAGTGAACTCTAACCTTAACACATGAACCGCGGCCTTCACTCTCAGCTGCTGACAGTCTGACTTAAGCTAAACACAGAACCCATTATAACTCCTGTTAAGCAGGGAAATTGTGTACAGTGGGATCCGGAATTATTGACACCCTTGATAAAGATGAGCAAAAATTACTGAATGACTGTATAAAATAAATCATTCAAATGCTGAGGTATATTATATATTTAAAAAATTGGGGAATTATAGTATTTTCTACTACTACAATTGCTCAGATAATTATATTTTGTTTAAACACTAATACTTTTTTTTCATCAAATTATTGATGTTTCTTTCCAGTACCTTTTAATATCTAATCCTGTGATGATAACGACACTGAGCCATTTCTAAAATGTTTTACGAATTGGGGAACACATTGGGAGGGATCTTAGACAATTCCTCCCTACAGAATCCTTGATATATTTAGTGGGTTTCAAGTCTGGAGACTGAGACGGTCATTGCAAAATGTTGATTTTGTGGCCAATGAACCATTTCTTTGTGGATTTTGACATGTGTTTGGGTTATTGTCTTGTGGCCAAGTTTCAGTGTCCTGGCACAGGCATGTACTGACCAGAGAACAAGTGTCTTTACTAACATTTTCAACCTCTCCCTGACCCAGTCTGAATTACCTGCACTTTTCAAGCAAACCAGCATAGTCCCTGTGTCCAAGAACACCAAGGCAACCTGTCTAAATGGTTACCGCCCAGTAGCACTTATATCTCTAGCAATTAAGTGCTTTTGAAAGACTGGTAATGGCTGACATCAACATCACAGAAACCCTGGATCAACCCAAATTTGCATACCGCCCCAACAGATCCACAGATGATGCAATCTCAATCACACTCCACACTGCCCTTTCCCACCTGGACAAAAGGAACACCTACGTGAGGATGCTGTTCATTGACTACTGCTCAGCATTCAACACCATAGCGCCCTCCAAGCTCATCACTAAGCTAAGAACCCTGGAACTGAACACCTCCCTCAGCAACTGGATCCTGGACTTGAAGGGCCCCTCAGGGGTGCATGCTCAGTCGTGCGTGACCACACACGACTCCAACACCATCATTAAGTTTGCCGACGACACGATGGTGGTAGGCCTGAACACCAACGATGATGAAACAGCCTATAGGGAGAAGGTCAGAGACCTGGCAGTGTGGTGCCAGGACGACAACCTCGCCGTCAACAAAACGAAGGAGCTGATCGTGGACTACAGGAAACGGAGGGCCGAACATTCATGGTCCAAACACACCAAGACAGTCGAGAAGAGGGCACGAGCACGTCTCTTCCCCCTCAGGGGGCTGAAAAGATTTGGCACGGGCCCTCAGATCCTCAAAAGGTTCTACAGCTGCACCATTGAGAGCATCTTGACTGGCTGCATCACTGCTTGGTACTGTACGGCAACTGCTCATCACCCGACCGCAAGAGAGGGTGGTGCGTATGGCCCAGTACATCAATGGGGTGGAACTCCCTGCTTTCCAGGACCTCTATACCAGGAGGTGTCAGAGGAAGCCCTAAAAATGGTCAAGGACTCCAGCCACTCAAGTCATAGACTGTTCTCTCTGTCGCAACTACCTCGTAACCCTGTATAAAGCCTCGTTATTGTTATTTTATTGTTTTACTATTTCCTTTTTCATTCAGCAAATATTTTTCTTACATTTTAAAGTGGCAATACAGTGCCTTTGGAAAGCATTCAGACCACTTGACTTTTTCCACATGCTATTACGTTACAGCCTTATTCAAAAATGTTTTTTATTTACATAAGTATTCAGACTCTTTGCGTTGAAACTCAATATTGAGCTCAGGTGCATCCTGTTTCCATTGATCTTCCTTGAGGTGTTTCTACAACTTGATTGGAGTCCTCCTGTGCTAAATTCAATTGATTGGTCATGATTTGGAAATGCACACACGTGTCTATACAAAGTTCCACAGTTGACAGTGCATGTCAGAGCAAAAACCAAGCCATGAGGTTGAAGGAATTGTCCGTAGAGCTCCGAGACAGGATTGTGTCGAGGCACAGATCTGGGGAAGGGTACCAAAACATTTCTGCAGCATTGAAAGGCCCCAAGAACACAGTGGCCTCCATCATTCTTTAATGGAAGAAGTTTGCAACCACCAAGGCTCTTCCTAGAGCTGGCTGCCCAGCCAAACTGAGCAATCGGGGGAGAAGGGCATTGACCAAGAACCCAATAGTCACTCTGACCGAGCTTAAGAGTTCCTCTGTGGAGATGGGAGCAACTTCCAGAAGGACAACTCTGCAGCACTCCAACAATCAGGCCCTTATGGTAGAGTGGCCAGATGGAAGCCACTACTTAGTAAAAGGCACATGACAGTCTGCTTGGAGTTTGCCAAAAGGCACCTAAAGACTCTCAGACCATGAGAAACAAGATTCTCTGGTCTAATGAAACCAAGATTGAAATCTTTGGCCTGAATGTGAAGCGTCACGTCTGGAGGAAACCTGACACCATCCCTACGGTGAAGCATGGTGGTGGCAGCATCATGCTGTGGGAATGTTTTTCAGCGACAGGGGCAGGGAGACTAGTCAGGATTGAGGTAAAGATGAACGGAGCAAAGTACAGAGAGATCCTTGATGAAAACCTGCTCCAGATCACTTAGGACCTCAGACTGGGTGAAGGTTTACCTTCCAACACAGCAATGACCCTAAGCACACAGCCAAGACAAGACAGAAGTGGCTTCGGGACAAGTCTCAATGTCCTTGAGTGGCCCAGCCAGATCCTGGACTTGAACCCGATCGAACATCTCTAGAGAGACCTGAAAATAGCTGTGCAGCAACGCTCCCCATCGAACCTGACAGAGCATGAGTGGATCTGCAGAGAAGAATGGGAGAAACTCCCCAAATACAGGTGTGCCAAGCTTGTAACGTCATACCCAAGACTTAATGCTTTAATCGCTTCCAAAGGTGCTTCAACAAAGCACTGAGTTAAGGTTGTGAATACTTACGTAAATCTGATATTTCCGTTTTTTATTTGTAATAAATTGGCAAAAATGTCCAAAAAACTATTTTTGCTTTGTCATTATGGTGTATTGTGTGTAGATTGATGATTTTTTTTGAGGGATTTTTGATCAACTTTAGAATAATGCTATAATATAAGAAAATGTGGAAAATGTCAAGGAGTCTGAACACTTTCCAAAGGCACTGTATGTAACTTTTTGAGCGACACGACCAAATACTCTGAAATGTGAGTTATAGGTCTATTATTTTATTTGAAAGTCTAAGAAGCATTAGATCTGTTCTATCTGCGCTATTTCTATGCTTCCCGTTTTTAAGTTTTGTTAGATGGTACAGTGATTGTCTACACTATACTAGCTTATTTTGTCAAATAAACTGAATTTAGGCAAATTACTAGAGTTTTAACAACCGGGAAATGGTGGAGTGACTTCTGCATAGCGCAACTTTAACACTTTATTGTTGGGAATGGGTTCGTACGTAAGCATTCCCCGGTAAAATCTACACCTGTTGCATTCGGCACATTTGATCAAAACATTTAGATTTAGATTTATTTGATTTGATTGTGATTAAATGTCCTGGTACTGGGTAAAGTTCATGATGTCGTTGACCTTAACAAGGGCCCCAGGACCAGAGGAAGCAAAATAGCGCCAACAACATCACATATCCACCACCATATTTTACAGTAGGTATGGGGTTATTTTCTGCTCATGCATTTCAATGCCAAACCCACCACTGGTGTGTGTGGCCAAAGAGCTTTACTTTACTGTCATCCAACACATGTAAACGCCTGGAGTTTTCTGCACGCCATTTGCACTTCGATTGGAACTGGTGCTTTGGTCAGATGACAGTAAAATAAAGCTCTTTGGCCTTGCACACCAGTGGTGGGTTTGGCATTGAAATGCATGAGCAGAAAATAACCTCATACCTACTGTAAAATATGGTGGTGGATCTTTGGGAATCATCCCAATGTGTTCTCCAATTCATAAAATATTTTAGAAAAAGGCTCAGTGCCTGTTAGCCTCGCAAGGTGGAGCATTCAATATAGCTCAGTATTTTGAATGATTTATTTTATATAGTCATTTTTGCTCATCTTTATCAAGGGTGTCAAACATTTTGGACCCCACTGTACATGCACAGAGACACTGGATTGGATCTAAAGGAAATGCTTTTGCAATATGACAGAGGGTGCCTGTACACCATTTAAATACATGCATAATGTGATGCCAGAACATGAGTTTAGTCTGTCCAGATATAACTTACTGGTCCGTTTGCAAAAACAAGCCCATCCTGTTTCAAACATCATCTGAAATATGGTCAACATACAGTGCATTCAGACAGTATTCATACCCCTTGACTTATTCCACATTTTGTTGTGTTACAGCCTGAAAGCAAAATGGATTAAATATGTATTTTTTCTCACCCATCCACAAACAATACCCCATAAGGATGAAGTGAAAACATGTTTTAAAAATGTTTGCAAATTTATTGAAAATGAAATTCAGAAATATCTCATTTCCAAAAGTATTCACACCTCTGAGTCAATACTTTGTAGATGCACCTTTGGCAGCGATTACAGCTGTGAGTCTTTCTGCGCACGTTTCTAAGAGTTTTCCACACCTGGAGTGCACAACATTTGCCAATTATTATTTTCAAAACTCTTCAAGCTCTGTCAAATTGGTTGTTGAACATTGCTAGACATCCATTTTCGGGTCTTGACAAAGATTTTCAAGTAGATTTAAGTAAAAACTGTAACTCAGCCACTCAGGAACATTCACTGTCTTCTTGGTTACCAACTCCAGTGTATATTTGGCCTTGTGTTTTAGGTTATTATCCTGTTAAAAGGGGAATTAATCTCCCAGTGTCTTTTGGAAAGCAGACTGAACCAGCTTTTCCTCTATAATCTTTGACTATACTTAGCTCCATTCCGTTTCTTTTTAACCTGAAAAAATCCACAGTCCTTAATGATGACAAGCACACCCATAACATGGTGTAGCCACCACAGTGCTTGAAAATATGGAGAGTGGTAGTCGGCAATTTGTTGTAATGGATTTGTCCCAAGCATAACACTTTGTATTCAGGACAAAAAGTGAATTGCTATGCCACATTTTTTGCAGTATTACTTTAGTGCCTTGTTGCAAACAGGATGCATGTTTTGGAATATTTTGTATTATGTACAGGCTTCCTTCTTTTCACTCAATTAGGTTAGTATTGTGGAGTAACCATGTTGTTTATCTATCACAATTAGGTTAGTATTGTGGAGTTACTGCAATGTTGTTGTTGATCCATCCTCAGTTTTCACCTATCACAGCTATTAAACTCTGAGTTAAGGAAGGAAGCCTGTATTTTTGTAGTGACTGGGTGTATTGATACACCATCCAAAGTGTAATTAATAACTTCCCCATACTCAAAGAGATATTCAATGTCTGCTTTTAATTTTGTTTTACCCATCTATCAAAAGGTGCCCTTTTTTTGCGAAGGATTGGAAAACATCCCTGGTCTTTGTGGTTGAATCTGTGTTTGAAATTCACTGCTCGACTGAGGGACCTTACAGACAACTGTATGTGTGGGGCACAGAGATGAGGTAGTGAAGTTATTTATAATAAGGGTTACATGGAGAAAATCGGACCTCTCTGAAATGAAAATGGATGGTCCTCCCTTCAGCAAAATAAATTTGATCTAAATTCTCCCTGAATGCTTAAAAAAGTGACCCTTCCCTATACCTAAAATAATAGACCAGAGCCTTAGATATGCAGTTTTAGAAATAGTTATTTGTCCTGTAAGCATTACATGTCAACATGGGAATTTTGATAGTGCACAGGGCTGTGGGCCAGAAGGCTGTGGGTTCACAGACCACCATGGACAAGAGTAGGCTTGGCAAGATCGCTTTTATAGTAAAATCATTGCATGAATCTAGTATCATATTTGCAGGTCCGAGAAAAAATTGCCTGAATATTTTTTTAATACCACACAAATTACCGAAATGACAGACTAAGAATGGACAGAGAGATAGGCCTGTGTTCATATTATCATATTTTTCCAATGGCAAGTCAGTGTGTCTTGTTTGCAATGAAACTGTCCCAAATAATTTAATTTGAGATGCCATTAGGAATCTGAGCATGGTATTTTCAAAAGTTAGGCCTACCTTTCCACTCCAGACAGAGTAGGCCTACCTTTCCACTCCAGACAGAGTAGGCTTACCTTTCCACTCCAGACAGAGTAGGCTTACCTTTCCACTCCAGACAGAGTAGGCCTACCTTTCCACTCCAGACAGAGTAGTCTTACCTTTCCACTCCAGACAGAGTAGGCTTACCTTTCCACTCCAGACAGAGTAGGTTTACCTTTCCACTCCAGACAGAGTAGGTTTACCTTTCCACTCCAGACAGAGTAGGCTTACCTTTCCACTCCAGACAGAGTAGGCTTACCTTTCCACTCCAGACAGAGTAGGCATACCTTTCCACTCCAGACAGAGTAGGCCTACCTTTCCACTCCAGACAGAGTAGGCTTACCTTTCCACTCCAGACAGAGTAGGCTTACCTTTCCACTCAAGACAGAGTAGGCATACCTTTCCACTCCAGACAGAGTAGGCCTACCTTTCCACTCCAGACAGAGTAGGCTTACCTTTCCACTCCAGACAGAGTAGGCCTACCTTTCCACTCCAGACAGAGTAGGCTTACCTTTCCACTCAAGACAGAGTAGGCATACATTTCCACTCCAGACAGAGTAGGCTTACCTTTCCACTCCAGACAGAGTAGGCCTACCTTTCCACTCCAGACAGAGTAGGCCTACCTTTCCACTCCAGACAGAGTAGGCTTACCTTTCCACTCAAGACAGAGTAGGCCTACCTTTCCACTCCAGACAGAGTAGGCCTACCTTTCCACTCCAGACAGAGTAGGCCTACCTTTCCACTCAAGACAGAGTAGGCTTACCTTTCCACTCCAGACAGAGTAGGCCTACCTTTCCACTCCAGACAGAGTAGGCCTACCTTTCCACTCCAGACAGAGTAGGCTTACCTTTCCACTCCAGACAGAGTAGGCTTACCTTTCCACTCCAGACAGAGTAGGCCTACCTTTCCACTCCAGACAGAGTAGGCATACCTTTCCACTCCAGACAGAGTAGGCATACCTTTCCACTCCAGACAGAGTAGGCCTACCTTTCCACTCCAGACAGAGTAGGCTTACCTTTCCACTCCAGACAGAGTAGGCCTACCTTTCCACTCCAGACAGAGTAGGCCTACCTTTCCACTCCAGACAGAGTAGGCCTACCTTTCCACTCCAGACAGAGTAGGCCTACCTTTCCACTCCAGACAGAGTAGGCCTACCTTTCCACTCCAGACAGAGTAGGCCTACCTTTCCACTCCAGACAGAGTAGGCATACCTTTCCACTCCAGACAGAGTAGGCCTACCTTTCCACTCCAGACAGAGTAGGCCTACCTTTCCACTCCAGACAGAGTAGGCTTACCTTTCCACTCCAGACAGAGTAGGCCTACCTTTCCACTCCAGAGTGGTCACGGACCAAAGCGCTGTTTTGGCCTAGACCACTTTATATAATCGGATCCGTTTTATTTTCATCAAAATCTTAAGCTAATATGGGGTAGGTCTGTGTTTTTTGCCATTTTCCTTAATTAAAGGTGGTATGGTATACCCTCTCATACCCCCTCAATTTGAGTCCTGGTTTTAAAGGAAAACTCCACCCATAAACTATCTTTTGGTGTTTGTTTCATTAGTCCATTGTTGACATAGTCCCAAAATGTTTTGCATGTTATCAATCAAGTTTTCAAGATATGTAACTTTCCAAAAACAGAAATTTGGCCCATATGATGCATTTTACATCATATGATGTTGTGTTTTGCATCCTAAAATACAGGCCAGATTTCCTGAAAACGTAAATGCTGACATGTAGGCTATTTAAATAATGCATGGTGGGTGGAGGAATCCTATAGCCTAATTTCCTCGGTCAAACAGGTAAGCCTACCTCTGACTTCTTAAATAGGAAGAAACCTTTGATTCTCCTCCTGAAATGCCACTGTAGCTCTACACAGCACAGCCATTGGTTAATTAAGCAGCACACAAAAACGGTTTTGATCAGTAAGAGCAGAGCAGGCCGAGGCTCCGGGTTGGAATATCAATTGTAGTGTGTAATGTAATCTAGTTTTATTTACACCATCCTAGCAGCTATCTTAGAAATATAACTTTTCTCTGTGCTTCTCTGAGCATGCACTTCGTAGCCTATCACCTATATATCTGTGATGCATGATATCATCTTTAGGCTATGGATAAAACAGTTTGAGACCACACTAAGTAGACTATAGGCGCAATTAATATTGAGCACCCAGCGGAGTATCAGAGATGAGGGATGGCATCAGGCACACATCGATATATAGCCTAATAAGTAACGAATACTAAAACAATGAGAAATATTGAAATTTAATCAATTACACGACCCTCCCTTGGACTACATAAAAAAATACTAAACCCTCCCCTTGATTGAAATTGGAAAAGCTCCTCCAGGTAACGATTCTGTACATTTTTATCCGTCCCTAATTACTGCATTATTTGACGTTTGTCCAAATTGGATTTTATCTTTGACAGAATCGTCGATTTATGACTTAGGAGTCATTTGTTCTATTCTATTCTTCTCCCTGGCAGGAACAGAACTCTATTCTAGTGCAGCATTGGATGCATGGTGAGATCCATGATCCTCTTACTGAAACCATACAGAGCGAGCAGGAGGGAGGCCACAGTCTATTGTTTAAGTCCCTATCTAAATTTGTGACGAATAACGCTCAAAATAGCTCTCATGCCTTTAACCACACACACCACGTTCCAAGCTAGCCCCTTATTGCAAAACTCTATGATGCAGACAAGCACACACACACACACACACACACACACACACACACACACACACACACACACACACACACACACACACACACACACACACACACACACACACACACAGAGAAAGAGAGACAAAGAAAGAAAGCATGCTAAAGAGGATAAGAATGACCCTAATTGCTAATGAGGGCTGGGGTTTGGTGGTATAATGTGCAGCCAGGTCACCCATGATACAAGTCCGTATTCGACAATAATCCATGTCTGAGCACATTGTGAGATGACATGGAAACTGGCCACTAGGGGCAACAGTGAGTGCTGTTACCTTCAAGTAGGTTTCGGTTCTGCTAGGGCATTGTGGATGGAAATGGCCGAGGGGCGTAAGCATCTGCCTCTGATTCCAAAGGTTACAAGTCCAAATCCAGTGATAGTTTTAAGCTTATCCCAAACCTTAACGCTTAACCTGTCGGGGGTCAATGCCTAACCTTAACAATTCGGGGGTCAATGCCTAACCTTAACCATTTGGGGGTCAATGCCTAACCATAACATTTTGGAGTTAATGCCTAAACTAATACCTAAACTTAAAACACTTTTAAATTTGAAATTTGGAAGAACTTCAGAATTTGATGTTTGAGAAACATGGATCAACGTCTAATTCTGACATGAGACTGTGAGAACTAGTTTCTAATGTATGTGCATTATGCCTGTGCTTGTGTGTGTGTGTGTGTGTGTGTGTGTGTGTGTGTGTGTGTGTGTGTGTGTGTGTGTGTGTGTGTGTGTGTGTGTGTGTGTGTGTGTGTATGTGTATGTGTATGTGTGTACACCACTTTGTGTGTATGTATGTGTTTCATCAGACATCCACCTTCTGCCATTTCCCTTTCTATTCTTTTCTCTCCTCATCTCGCTCACTAATTTTCTCCTCTCTCTCTCTCACTCTCACTCTCCTTCTTCTCCTTCCTCCTCTGTTTTTTAGTCAATGCAGTTGTGCTTTTCCTCTGGTATCTATGTTGGCCTGTGTTAGCCGTAGTGTATTAGTGTGAGCAGGAGGGGGTCTGGGGACAGGACGCTGACAGGAGAACATGAATGTGACAACCTGACTACAGCTTCATCACCACTTCGTCACTGCTGGTATTTGTGTTTGCAGTGTGTGTGTGTGGTGTGTGTTTGCAGTGTGTGTGTGTTTGCAGTGCAAGGCGCCACAGTGTAGCGCAACGCCAAGGTCCCTGCTTTCTCTGGTTACTCATCAGCTGCCATCTCTTTATCGCCTGCCTGACACACTGACTATGCCTATAGTCTATTTAATACACACACACCACTGCTGCTCCAAGCTTCGAACCCCTCGGCAGACATGCTAGAGCATCCTGAACAGTTTTATGATTTGACAGAGTGAATATTGGTGGTGAAAAGTAAAATATATATTGTTTTTATCATAACAGACGAAGCTCAATATTTATTTGTCTTTGAATGTATAAGTGCGTATCAATATATCAGCTTTAACAGACAACTGTATATTCTCATTTGTTTTTATGACAGCACATAATTTCAAATACATTTGTAAAAATTAGCAGGTTCATGGTCCACATGGTTCAATAATCACTGACATTTTCAGACAAGATAGAACGGCCAAAAGGGGCGGTGTTGCAATCTACTGCAGAGATAGCCTGCAGAGTTCTGTCCTACCATCCAGGTCTGTACCCAAACTATTTGAACTTCTACTCTTAAAAATACAACTCTCTAAAAACAAGTCTCTCACCGTTGCCGCCTGCTAAAGACCACCCTCTGCCCCCAGCTGTGCTCTGGACACCATATGTGAACTGATTACCCCCCATCTATCTTCAGAGCTCGTGCTGCTAGGCAACCTAAACTGGAACATGCTTAACACCCCAGCCATCCTACAATGTAAGCTTGATCACCATCTTAAATAAGTTTCTTAAATAAGCATGTCCCATTCAAGAAATTTAGAACCAGGAACAGATATAGCCCTTGGTTCTCTCCAGGTCTAACTGCCCTTAACCAACACAAAAACATCCTATGGCGTTCTGCAGTAGCATCAAACAGCCCCCGTGATATGCAACTTTTCAGGGAAGCTAGAAACCAATATACACAGGCAGTTAGAAAAGCCAAGGCTATCTTTTTCAAGCAGAAATTTGCTTCCTGCAACACAAACTCTAAAAAGTTCTGGGACACTGTAAAGTCCATGGAGAATAAGAACACCTCCTCCCAGCTGCCCACTGCACTGAAGATAGGAAACACTGTCACCACCGATAAATCCACTATAATTGAGAATTTCAATAAGCATTTTTCTACGGCTGGCCATGCTTTCCACCTGGCTACCCCTACCCCGGTCAACAGCACTGCACCCCCCACAGCAACTCGCCCAAGCCTTCCCCATTTCTCCTTCTCCCAAATCCAGTCAGCTGATGTTCTGAAAGAGCTGCAAAATCTGGACCCCTACAAATCAGCCGGGCTAGACAATCTGGACACTTTCTTTCTAAAATTATCTGCCGAAATGGTTGCCACCCCTATTACTAGCCTGTTCAACCTCTCTTTCGTGTCGTCTGAGATTCCCAAAGATTGTAAAGCAGCTGCGGTCATCCCCCTCTTCAAAGGGGGGGACACTCTTGACCCAAACTGCTACAGACCTATATCTATCTTACCCTGCCTTTCTACGGTCTTCGAAAGCCAAGTCAACAAACAGATTACCGACCATTTCGAATCCCACCATTCCTTCTCCGCTATGCAATCTGGTTTCAGAGCTGGTCATGGGTGCACCTCAGCCACGCGCAAGGTCCTAACCAATATCTTAACCGCCATCGATAAGAAAAAATACTGTGCAGCCGTATTCATTGACCTGGTCAAGGCTTTCGACTCTGTCAATCACCACATCCTCATCGGCAGACTCGATAGCCTTGGTTTCTCAAATGATTGCCTCGTCTGGTTCACCAACTACTTCTCTGATAGAGTTCATTGTGTCAAATCGGAGGGCCTGTTGTCCGGGCCTCTGGCAGTCTCTATGGGGGTGCCACAGGGTTCAATTCTTGGACTGACTCTCTTCTCTGTATACATCAATGATGTCGCTCTTGCTGCTGGTGAGTCTCTGATCCACCTCTACGCAGACGACACCATTCTGTATACTTCTGGCCCTTCTTTGGACACTGTGTTAACAACCCTCCAGGCGAGCTTCAATGCCATTCAACTCTCCTTCCGTGGCCTCCAATTGCTCTTAAATACAAGTAAAACTAAATGCATGCTCTTCAACCGATCGCTGCCTGCACCTGCCCGCCTGTCCAACATCACTACTCTGGACGGTTCTGACTTAGAATATGTGGACAACTACCAATACCTACGTGTCTGGTTAGACTGTAAACTCTCCTTCCAGACTCACATCAAACATCTCCAATCCAAAGTTAAATCTAGAATTGTCTTCCTATTTCACAACAAAGCATCCTTTACTCATGCTGCCAAACATACCCTTGTAAAACTGACCATCCTACCGATCCTCGACTTTGGCGATGTCATTTACAAAATAGCCTCCAATACCCTACTCAATAAATTGGATGCAGTCTATCACAGTGCCATCCGTTTTGTCACCAAAGCCCCATATACTACCCACCACTGCGACCTGTACGCTCTCGTTGGCTGGCCCTCGCTTCATACTCGTCGCCAAACCCCCTTAAACCCCCCTTATCCCCCTAAAGTCCCCCCTTATCTCAGCTCGCTGGTCACCATAGCAGCACCCACCTGTAGCACGCACTCCAGCAGGTATATCTCTCTGGGCACCCGAAAAAACAATTCTTCCTTTGGCCGCCTCTCCTTCCAGTTCTCTGCTGCCAATGACTGGAACTAACTACAAAAATCTCTGAAACTGGAAACACTTATCTCCCTCACTAGCTTTAAGCACCAGCTGTCAGAGCAGCTCACAGATTACTACACCTGTACATAGCCCATCTATAATTTAGTCCAAACAACTACTTCTCCCCCTACTGTATTTATTTATTTTTGCTCCTTTGCACCCCATTATTTCTATCTCATTCTTTCACTGCAAATCTACCATTCCAGTGTTTTACTTGCTATATTGTATTTACTTCGCCACCATAGCCTTTTTTTGCCTTTACCTCCCTTATCTCACCTCATTTGCTCACATTGTATATAGACTTATTTTTCTACTGTATTATAGACTGTATGTTTGTTTTAGTCCATGTGTAACTCTGTGTTGTTGTATGTGTTGAACTGCTTTGCTTTATCTTGGCCAGGTCGCAATTGTAAATGAGAACTTGTTCTCAACTTGCCTACCTGGTTAAATAAAGGTGAAATAAATCATGTTTTTTTAAACATTGGTCCTCAAAGGCTAATGCGCTTTACTCAGTTAATGTGTAGCTAGGCCTATTTCTTAAAAGTATGGGATCCTGTCAAGCAATTGTCTATGAAAACACTGTATGGGTGTTAAAAAAAACAATCATAAACTGGTGGTTCAAGCCCTGAATGCTGATTGGCTGACAGCCGTGGTATATCAGCCCTATACCACAGTTATTTCAAAACATGTATTTTTAGTGCTCTCATTAGGTTGGTACCCAGTTTATAATAGCAATAAGGCACTTCCAGGGTTTGTGGTATATGGCCAGTATACCACGGCTATGGGCTGTATCCTCGCATTGCGTTGTGCATAAGAACAGCCTTTATCCGTTGAATATAGGCCATATACCACACATCCTCCTGCCTTATTGCTTAATTATTAAACGGTATTGATGTTTCAAATTCAATGAGCAATCTAAAACAAATAGGCGAGGATTATGATATTCTCCCCAGGGCCAATTCACGGGGGTTTATGTTGAGTAAATAAATGAAACTGAAGCACCAAACATGTAGGCCGAACCCCTGCATTCCCTTTGACAAACGACACAATGTCAATTAGGCTATATGATGACGCACCTATCCCCCCCCCCCCCCCCCTTCAAGCCGCACGCAGGTGCAACAGGGAAATCGCTCGCGCCATAGGATAGGAGAAAGAGAACGAGACGAGGGCGAAAAGGAGGCGTTGACCGACAAAAATAATGAACAGGAGTCGTCTACTGCAGGCCCGTCAGCCCCGATTCTAGAGAGACATTAGGAGTATGACTCAGCGCTCAGTAGCCGATGAGTGGTTTAGAGAGGGAGATTGAAATTCACACGGGATATTAGGCAATAAGAAAATGAGTTAGGGTACAAACAAATAGTTCACTCAACAGTGTTCCCGTCGAACTGGGAATTGCATCATCGCTTATCCAAAATTATATCGCTCATTTTAAACATTCATGAGATTTGGCAGGCGTATTATAGCCTAAACTAATTGTATACTAAATTGTAATTAGCCCCCCATTTTTTTCATGGTGCTATGTTGTTTTAAAGAACCAAAAAGGAAAAGGCATGCAATAAGGGTATAGGCTACCTATCCAAAAATAGTGTTCATTAGATGTTCAATAGAATGACAATGTTAGAATAGCCTATATTGCAAATAATTGGATGACACATGTCAACATAGCTAAACACAGAAACACTTTGATATACCTGGAAATCATGATGACATCAGACCATTAGGCATTTTGCCGTAGCACTACACAGCTGATTCCAAAAAGAAACTAATCATCGAGTTTTGATCATTTGAATCAGCTGTGTAGTGTTAGGGCAAAAATCAAAACGTGCACCCCTTGGGGTCCCGAGGACCGAGTTTGGTAAACGCTGCATTAGACCATTCTATGATCTATCGCCTGTAATTGACTACAGGCCTTTTCGATTTCAGCAAAGAACAAGACGAGTATGTAAAAGACCATTCAACTCACCATGAGAAAAATGCTCTGCGTTAGCAGACACAATTTGGAGATAAATAGGCCTATGCGGTGAGCCATAACAAGTTGAACATGTTTCAGAAAAAAAACTAAATTAAACTGGAAGTCTACTACAAAATTTGGTAACATAATCTAAATCGACCATTTTATCGAAACATCTGTTTTTCGTTAAATAATGTCTAAATACGATGTTCTTATTCAACGAACCTGCATACCAGACATTGATACGAATATAACTCATTGGAAAATAATGATTCCAGCATTATGCTCAATATAATCTATACGACCATATTCGATTCATTCATTAGATGTGACTAGTTTTGTGTGAATACAGATCCATAAAATTATATTCCCATCATATTGATGCCAAAATTAGACTATTACCTTCGAATTGAAAAACTCTAATAAAACATATAGATTAATGAACATATACTTTCAAAATCTACTTGACCTATCAAATATTTGTAATATAGGGTAGACCTATAAACTTGCTTTTTAAAAACATTAATCTTCAGTGAATTTTGACATGATCTGACCTACAGAGAATGTTCCTCTGCAGTATTTGTTCTGAGCCCTGTTTCCCCTCTCCTTTACTTGTGTTGCTCCCAGCTGACAGGTCTCCTACACCGGTGTCGGAAGAATGGAGAGGGGGGTTGAGGCTGCTTGGTTCAGGGCTGAGGGGGAGAAGTCCACATGCTCCTGGTCGATCCCGCAGACAGAATAATCATATTTAGCAGACTAGCAGAGAGGGTTTTCACTGCGCGTGGAACATGTCTGCACACGCCCGCGTTCTGCTCTCTCACCACACCTTGAGTCCAAAAACACGAGCTGCCATCAAACACTATAGCACAATTAATAATCAACTATCTATGTTTAACATAATAATGCAGGTTCAATGTATGTATCATTTGATGACATTGTAATGCATGTGGCTACTAAATGCACTCATCAATGTATTAGCAATTTATCAATGCATAATGCAAGATTGAATGGTGGCTTATGCTATATAAACTCTAATAATCATAATCATTTGATAAGGCTATCCTCATGTCCACAGAGCCCATTTCTGTCAACATATACGATATTATATTCACCAGTTATACGATACAAACACTAATCATTGAAATAAAAATGCTAGTCACACTGTTTTTATATTATAAAAATAAGGACAGTAAAACCCAGAGCTGTTGCTTAGCTCTCTCTCTCTCTCTCTCTCTCTCTCTCTCTGTCTCTCTCTCTCTCTCTGTCTCTCTCTCTCTCTCTCTCTCTCTCTCTCTCTCCCTCTCTCTCTCTCTCTCTCTCTCTCTCTCTCTCTGTCTCTCCCTCTCTCTCTCTCTCCCTCTCTCTCTCTCTCTCTCTCTCTCTCTCTCTCTCTCTCTCTCTCCGTCTCCCTTGAGGTATGCAGACCCACCTAACCACCTCCCACCTCTGAGAGCAAGCACGCACTTGTGACCGAACAGCGAGGCTCGTGCAGCGGGGAGAAATGGGCGATAATGTGCAATGTGCTCATAGTGTAGTTAGTCTGGCCCTAGTCACTTACTCGGTGTAGGCTACCCTGCACATTGCAGGTCCCAGGGGACAACTGAGACTGACAACTCATTTTGTTTTACCTTGACAAATAGCCTATAACGGAATTGGGCCTTGCACACTCAGATGCACTGACACTGGCAGCTTCATCGAGGTAACAGGCAAGGTGAGATATTATTCTTATTTGACTGACAGGTGCAGAAGACCAATTATAATATTATAATAAAATTGTTAGCCTATAGCCTAACAGTCGAGTGGATGAGGGGAGTGGTTGGGTTAACAACGACAGGGCATTGAGCTGTGACACTATGGACACACAGAGACCACAGAGACAGGGACAGGCAGAGATAGAGAAAGGGACAGGCAGAGATAGAGAAAGGGACAGCATCGTGATAATGACAGGAACAGGAGAAATGTGAGGTTTGGGATGGTTTGAAGAGAGATGGAGGAAGATATTTTGGGAAGAGTGGACAGAGTAGTGAAAGTGCAGACTGGCCAGGTTTCGGGATGGGGTGTGGAGGCGAGGGAGAGGAGGTGGGCAGAGAGTGGAGGGAGGCAGAGAGGGGAAGATGCAGAGAGGTGAGAGAGGAGTTGGAGTCCGTAAACTTCACTTACAGCCAGTTACTGGCGTTGGCCGAGAGCAGCGCGAGGAAGAGCATCAGCAGGGACCGTAAAACATATTCCGCGGTCATCGCGAGTGCTACCAGGAGAGAAAAATCCCAAAGACAGTTTAAGTAATCCACAGAAAGTATGGCAGGGATCTCTGCCACGCGCTCCCAGGGGGAGGGACGAGAGCTGACGGCGGTGGTCTAGTGAAGTACGGGAGATACGTGGGACCCCGTTAAATACAGTTAATCCATCATCACACATCCACAGAGATCAACCGGAGAGGCGTGAGACTCGCAGCTGTGTCACCCGGTCCGTTCGTCTCCTGCTCTCTCTCCACACAGAGAGGAAAAGATGGGAGGATAGGGAAAAGAGAGGATGCTAAAAATACACAGAAATGATTTTTTTCTGTGTCACGGCGCCAAACTCGGGAAGGCTGGGACTGAATTGGAACCTTCTTATTTCACGTGTTTACTCTCGTTCCTGTTTTCGCGTTAACACCACCGGGCGCGCAATGAGAGGGGCAGTAAAAACCTTAACGACTTCTTCTCGAGTTGGAGTTGTAATCCCTCAGGTGCTCTCGAGACGCTCCTCGATTGCGGTGTTATTACTACTGTGGTCCATTCCAACTGATGGGCTTTGGTTCTCTTTACGTTGTCAGACACACATTCACGAAACACACTCTTCACACAATCTTTCACAGCCTGCCACTGTGCGTTTGCTTTGTGGATGGCACTGAGAGGGGAGAGAGGGTGAAAGCTGACTTTAGTGGAGGGGCGGCGCGAGGCTGAGGGGAGGTATGGGAGTGAGTTTGGAGATGAAGGCGGGTTCAGTGCGTTATGAAGGTATAGTGTATGTCTCTCTCTCTCTCTCTCTCTTTCTGTGTGTGTGTATTCTGCGCCGTTTTAGAGCACTCCTGGGAGGATGCAATAGCGCAGCCATTCACCGCGCTCCACACACACACACACACACACACACACACACACACACACACACTTCTTGGCAAAGTCTTGCTCAACCCTGTCCCATGCCAAATATTCTGTGGTCAGAAGGCTATTTAAAGCCTCACTGAAAATCACTGTATTTTAGACTGCCTTAATAATGGTGATAATGGTACAAATAGTAAGCCTGAAAGGTATAATATTACTATGACTACTACAACTACTAGGCCTACTGCTACTACTATTACTAATAATATTAACACAAATATGAATAATACAAATAGTCTGGAGTGTCTTTGTGGGATATGTCAGTCAAGTCCCGACCAATTATCGCAGCAGAAATGTCCATGTAAAAAGCAGAATATTAATTTGCAGACATTAGTCTTAAAGGAAAATTCCACAAAAAACGTTTTTGTATTTGTTTCATTAGACCACTGCTGATACATTCCCCAAATGTTAACATGTCAGCAATCAAGTTTTCAAGATACAGTGGCTTGCAAAAGCGAAATAATTCACCCCCCTTGGCATTTTTCCTATTTTGTTGCTTTACAACCTGTAAAGGGGGGGGTTGTATCATTCGATTTACACAAAATGCCACCACTTTGAAGATGCAAAATATTTTTTATTGTGAAGCAAACAAGAAACAAGACAAAAAAAATGAAAACTTGAGCATGCATGTATTCACCCCCCCAAAGTCAATACATTGTAGAGCCACCTTTGCAGCAATTACAGTCTCTTGGGGTATATCTCTATAAGCTTGGCACATCTAGACATTGGGATTTTTGCCCATTCTTCAAGGCAAAACTGCTCCAGCTCCTTCAAGTTGGATGGGTTCCGCTGGTGTACAGCAATCTTCAAGTCATACCACAGATTCTCAATTGGATTAAGGTCTGGGCTTTGACTAGGCCATTCCAAGACATTTAAATGTTTCCCCTTAAACCACTCGAGTGTTGCTTTAGCAGTATGCTTAGGATCATTGTCCTGCTGGACCTCCGTCCCTGTCTCAAATTGCTGGAAGACTGAAACAGGTTTCCCTCAAGAATTTCCCTGTATTTATTTTCATCCATCATTCCTTCAATTCTGACCAGTTTCCCAGTCCCTGCCGATGAAAAACATCCCCACAGCATGATGCTGCCACCACCATGCTTCACTTTGGGGATGGTGTTCTCGGAGTGATGAGAGGTGTTGGGTTTGCACCAGACTTAGCGTTTTCCTTGATGGCCAAACATCTACATTTTAGTCTCATCTGACCAGAGTAGCTTCTTCCATATGTTTCGGGAGTCTCCCACGTGTCTTTTGGCGAACACCAAACGTGTTTTCTTATTATTTTCTTTAAGCAATGGATATTTTTTTGGTCACTCTCTTGGTCTGTGGAGTGTACAGCTTAAAGTGGTCCTATGGACAGATACTCCAATCTCCTCTGTGGCGCTTTGCAGCTCCTTCAGGGTTATCTTTGGTCTCTTTGTTGCCTCTCTGATTAATGCCCTCCTTGCCTGGTCCGTGAGTTTTGGTGGGCAGCCCTCTCTTGGCAGGTTTGCTGTGGAGTCATATTCTTTCCGTTTTTTAATAATGGATTTAATGGTGCTCCGTGGGATGTTCAAAGTTTCTGATATTTTTTTATAACCCAACCCTGATCTGCACTTCTCCACAACTTTGTCCCTGACCTGTTTGGAGAGCTCCTTGGTCTTCATGGTGTCGCTTGCTTGGTGGTGCCCCTTGCTTAGTGTTGTTGTAGACTCTGGGGCCTTTCAGAACAGGTGTGTATATACTGAGATCATGTGACAGATCATGTCACAGATTGCACACAGGCGGACTTTATTTAACTAATTATGTGACTTCTGAAGGTAATTGGTTGCTTCCAGATCATATTTAGTGTCTTCATAGCAAAGGGGGTGAATACATATGCACAAACCACTTTTACATTTGAAATTATTTCGATTTTTTTTAAACAAGTCATTTTTTAAATTTCACTTCACCAGTTTGGACTATTTTGTGTTTGTCCATTTCATAAAATCCAAATAAAAATCATTTAAAATGACTAGTTGTAATGCAACAAAATAGGACAAGCACCAAAGGGGATGAATACTTTTTCCATGTTCTGTACATAACTTTCAAAATATAGAAAATGTCACAGTATGATGCTTGATTACTAACTTGCAAAGCATTTTGGGACTGTATCAAGACTGGACTAATGAGGCCTCCTGAGTGGTGCAGTGGTCTTAGGCAGTGCTCAGGTGTCACTACGAACTCGGGTTTGATCCCGGCGCCATGTCTAGGTCCAAGAGGTTTCTAAACAGCTACTACCTCCAAGCCATAAGACTCCTGAACATCTAATCAAATGGCTACCCAGACTATTTGCATTGCCCCCCCCTTTTACACAGCTGCTACTCTCTGTTGTTATCATCTATGCATAGTAATAACTCTACCTACATGTACATATTACCTCAACTAACATGGACTCAGTACCAGTACCCCCTGTATATAGTATTGCTATTGTTATTTTACTGTTGCTCTTTAATTACTTGATACTTTTATTTGTTATTCTTGTCTGTATTTTTTAAACTGCATTGTTGGTCAGGGGCTTGTAAGTAAGCATTTCACTGTAACACCTGTTGTAGTCGGCGCATGTGACTAATAACATTTGATTTGATTTGAGACTGTGTCACAGCCAGCCATGTTTGGGAAACCCATGAGGTGGCGTACAATTGGCCCAGTGTCGTCCGGGTTAGGGGAGGATTTAGGCTACAACAAGTATCATGTCGGCGGCCTGCTATGTGTACTTACCACCAGAATTACCATCGGCTATACACTGAGTGTACAAAACATTAGGAACACCTGCTCTTTCCACGACATAGACTGACCATGTGAAAGCTATGATCCCTTATTGATGGCACCTGTTAAATCCACTTCAATTAGTGTAGATGAAGGGGAGGAGACGGGTTAAAGAAGCCAGCATCCCTGTGGAACGCTTTTGACACCTTGTAGAGTCCATGCCCCCACAAATTGAGGTTGTTCTGAGGGCAAAAGAGTGTGCAAGTCAATATTAGGAAAGTGTGCTTAATGTTTTTGTACACTCAGTGTACATCCCATAGGGTTCAGGGGTTTTTCCTGATCAGGTTACATTGTTAGAAAAACTTAAACCCATGTGCAGCACCTGGGATGTGAGAAGGTGCAGTAAATGAGTCAGACTGAAAGATCATCGTTCAGCTTCTGAACAGACTGGCCAACAGAGGGGGACAGTGAGTAATGTTGAGAGGTTGCTTGAAGATCAGGATCGGAACAGGGACTGGAGCACACACACAGACACACACTCAGCTACCCAGAGTTCTATTGCGCTGAACTGATTTACTGGTCTTTGGCCGTGGGACAATACCACAATCCCACAGGAACAATACACATGTGATTGGTTTTCCTGCAGACGCCAGGGATGAGGTGTGTTTGTGAAAGTGTCTGTGTGTGTGTGTTATTTATCCCCTCTTCTAGTAGGCTATCAACCAGAGTCAAAACGTACAACTATCCTCTATGGTACATTCTTATTGCTATTCTTACGAGGACATAACTGTCTTGGAACGTTGGTGCCAACATGGCTTCCATGAAAACTGTAAAACCCAAACAGTACAGTACCATTAGGCCTAGGGATACTCTACCCAAGATAACGCAAGTGTGTGTGTGTCCCTCTGATGCCCCCTGGGGTGTTTCCAGACAGCCCATTACCCTTAAATCACCTCCCCTCCAGTACTGTGTGTGTGATTGTGTCTATGTACAGTACATGGGTAAATATGTTGTAAGTGGCTGCCAGTCTCCTGCTGTGTGTTTAAGTGAAAATAAACCATTTTCCTCTAAGGACCCTCGCTATACCCAGCATGCTGCCAGTCCACACACTCACATGTCTCTCTGTGTGCGTGTGTGTATGAGAGAAAGAGACAGAGCGAACAGAGAGAGAGAGAGATAACAATGGAGAGAAAGAGAAGAGAGAAAGATACAGGAAGCGAGAGACTTGGAGACAAAGATAATGTGTGTGTGATGAAGCTAATTGAGGGGGTCCTGGGAGAAAGTTCTGCAGCATTTCTCCATCGCAACATGAGCTGGCTCATCCGTCCGTCACAAAGGTATTCTGGGAGGACAGGTTTTATATGGTCTCGGCCCACACACCTGGCCCGTTACCCTGGAAACAACAATGCCACAGGACCCCCTTAACATTTACCCCTGGGCGTCACACACACAGCTGATGAGTAACCAGAGAAAGCAGGGACCTTGGCGTTGTGCTACACTGTGGCGCCTTGCACTGCAAACACACACACACACACACACACACACACACACACACACACACACACACACACACACACACACACATACATACATAACACACCACACACACTGCAAACACACACATTTTAAATACTTGAATCCACCAATCACATTTACAAAAAAGGATCCAAACATTTCAAATGTCCCTGTATGCATGGTACTCAAGGGTACATAATCAACACCTTCTCCAAACAACTAGGCTGCCTGTGACAGCTGAAACAGAGCAGTACCAAAGCCAATTACTTTGCCCTAGTTTTTGTCAGGCCCAGAATCTGGAGGCCACACACTGCAAGCCTGTGTACATGTCTCAGACTGCCGAATATCCGTGCCACCATCTTGCACCTCCACCCAAGGATGTCCCAGCGTGTCACAAGGGACTGGTACTTAAGCAGCTTCTAGGCAAAGGCCTGCACCATGTAGCCGTCCAATGAGCAGCCCACTTACAAAATCAGCTCCTCCCCCTGGCCTCCCTCCACAACAACAATATCTGGTTTATTTGACACACAGGAAAACACATCATCATCAACATGGTTTGCAAGGTAGCAGAGTGCTAGATTATATGTTGTTGGTCGAACTTGCAGCTGTGCCTTCACAGTAAAGGTGAGAATGTCCTCGCCAATGGCAGAATTCTGGTACATGGAATGGGAGACTGGTCAGCACAGTTCAGAGCAGTGAGTTTCCCCTGCAGCCTCAGGCCATTCCAGTGTTGCAGTGGCTGCATCTATCTGGTACCAAGGAGTGTTGTCCTGGATGTAGGATGAGATGTTCCATCATGGGTGACACAAGCCTCAAGGCAGTCACTGGCTCAGTTTGCATGTCAGTCAGTGTCTACCTGAGCTCTGCTCCAGTCCAGTTGCACAGGTCGTTGAGGTCCGGCCAGTCTGACCAGAGACCAAAGCCTTCCTCCTGGAGGAAGCCAAGGAAGTTGTCCTCAGTGACCCTAGCCACTGGAACCTTCACAAACACACACACACACACACACACACACACACACACACACACACACACACACACACACACACACACACACACACACACACACACACACACACTACAATAGTCTGGACATCCAGCACCATTAACTTCACCCTGTCTGAGTTATAATTATAGAAGCCTCAGTTGCTCATACACTTTCTTTTTCCTCTTTCTTTCTTTCTTTCTTTCTTTCTTTCTTTCTTTCTTTCTTTCTTTCTTTCTTTCTTTCTTATTCCCGCTCTCTCTTCTTTCTCTCTTTTCGTCTGTCTCATAGCCTCACACAACACCTGCTGCCTGAAGAAAGCGAGAAAGGAGGATGAGAAGGGTAGGGCAAGAGACAGGTGAGGAGGAGAGAAAGAATTTATTTATTGATTATTTCTCTGGAATCAGTCCCTGTTTCTTTTCCAGCCTTTGTAAGGGGTGTGCTGTTTTCCGGTTGATTCACTTTGAGCTAGACACAAACACAGGCCCCCGCAGACACACATCCCTAAACACACACAGGACCACGAGGGAAAGTGTCTTTCTCTTATCTAAGATCGCATCAGGTTAAGTGGGCATTCTCCCCTCCACACACACACACACACACACACACACACACACACACACACACACACACACACACACACACACACACAGATACACACACACACACACACACACACACACACACACACACAGATACACACACACACTTGCAAATATTGACCGTGCTAGATTCAGTGGTGGAAAAAGGACCCAATTGTCATACTTGCGAAAAGTAAAGACATCTTAATATAAAATGACTCAAGTAAGTTGAAAGTCACCCAGTAAAATACTTCTTTAGTAAAAGTCTAAAAGTATTTGGTTGAAATATACTTAAGTATCAAAAGTAAATGTAATTGCTAAAATATACTTAAGCATAAATCATTTCAAATTCCTTATAGTAAGCAAACCCGACGGCACCATTTTCTAGTTTTGTGTATTTACGGATAGCCAGGAGTACACTCCAACACTCCAACACTGAGACATCATTTACAAACGAAGCATATGTGTTTAGTGAGTCTGTCGGAGCAGAGGCAGTAAGGATTACCAGGGATGTTCTCTTGATAAGTGCTTGAATTGGACCATTTTCCTGTCCTGCTAAGCATTCAAAATGTAACAAGTACTTTTGGTTGTCAGGGGAAATGTATGGAGTAAAAAGTACATTGTTTCTTTAGGAATGTAGTGAAGTAAAAGTTAAAGCTGTCAAAAATATAAATAGTAAAGTAGAGTACATATACCCCAAAAAACTACTTAAATAGTACTTTAAAGGATTTTTACTTTACAACTGGGTAGATTTGTGGATGTTTCTCTCTCTCAGGGCAGTGTGTGTGGTGTAGTAGTTGTTTGGGTGTCAGGTTGCAACTTGCATGGTTCAGCACTGGATGCTATATCTTGACATGACTGTCACAACCACATGACCATGACCTAGCTCAACTGTGACTCCACCACATCAGCAGAGGATCTCTTCACATACTATGTGAGCAGAACTCCCTCTCTCTCTCTCTCTCTCTCTCTCTCTCTCTGTCTCTCTCTCTGTCTCTCTCTCTCTCTCTCTCTCTCTCTCTCTCTCTCTCTCTCTCTCTCTCTCTGTCTCTCTCTGTCTCTCTCTCTCTCTCTCTCTCTCTCTGTTCACTGCCTGTTGAAGGTGGTTGGTTACTCAGTAACAGCGGTTTCTGTCTCCCCCTGACCCCTCTGTGCCCCAGCCAAGAGGTCAACCCCCCTCCCCCTCTCCCTCTCTCTGACCGTATCCCTGTACTCATCCCTCCTTCTCTTCTCTGTGTGGGGGCAGCTCGGCCACTTCCTATGTTCTGTCCAGAGATCAGACTAACAACAACGTCCTGATCTGTGGTGGAAAACACCATCACTGGAGCTGGGTAAAAAGTTGGTATGGCTCTGTATCAGGAGGTGTATATTTACAGAAGAGGAATCAGGTATTGGGATGAAGTGATGATGGTGTCCATGAGTTTAGTGGGGTGAGCTGGATGGAGCAAGTGGAGAGGGTGAAGGAGCATAGAGGGGTGTCAGGGGTTAGGCCCGTAAATGAACAGCTGAGTGCTGTGATTTAGTCGGTATAAAAGCGGCCCAACTGTCATAACAAAGGGCCCTGACAGAGAGGAGGGGCCCGCAGACAAAGGGGAGTCAGTCAGTGGACCCCCAGAGGCCCATAGAGACACACACGCATACATGCACACACACGCACAGTGCCCTGATGGCAGACAAAGGGGAGTCAGTACCTGACTGGGCTCTGAGGGCTGTCCCTCTGTAACCTTTCCAGAATCTTCTGAGTCCTCTTCCCCCGTCTGTCCGTCAGTCCTCCTCCTAAAGCCCTCTGAAGCCTTTCATAAGGGCTGAGTGTGGCCTCTACATCCTATTGGTCTCAGATTAATCACTCTTTTCTTCAGGGCCGGGGGGGCGTGATGATGGGACTACACTGAGCCCCCTGACCCAGTCTCATCTCCCTGCTGGTTCATTGTGAAGGGGATTGGAGCAGCTTTGGCTTATTTCAGCTAGCCAACACTCTTATCCATCCATCCAACCATCCGCTATTTGCCAACATCACTAATAGAATCACAGACACACACCCTTTTTAAAACCAACAAGATCTCACAGTCTCGTAAACATCTATGGGTGAAGTGAAAGTAGGTAAGGGTTAAGGTTGTTAAAACAGGAATAACTTGAAGGTTAAGCATAAAACACTCTATGCTTAAGTTTAGGCATTAATTATGACGGGTTAAGGTAAGGGTTAAGAATTGGGATAAGGTTAAAATATAAAACATAAAAATTAGTGTACCCACGAGATTGAACCCACGATCCTCCGAGCTGAAGCGAGTGGTTCATGGTAATACATCCTCACCTTTCCCCTATTGGACAGTGTTGAATGCATCTCCTGACGTCTTGGGGACCTGGATAAACGTTGAAAACTGAAGTCTATCTGGTGTGATCTAGCAGCTAAAAACACTCAAAAAGAGTTACTAAAAATTTGTCCACAGATGCACTAAATGCATTTCACAGAGTTTCAGGAAAAGTTTTCCTTGAAGGCTATTGTGCATGATCTGTGCTCAACCCCCTCATACAACCCCCCCATTCACTGCCTCCCCTCCTCTTTTGCCCAGGTCCAGGTCTAATAGGGTGTAATAGGATTGTGTGTAGCTCTGACCCTGCTCTTTGTGCTGCTGTCTCTCTCTGCTCTGTCAGTGTGCTTGATCCTGATCCCCAGACCCTCACAACACACAGGTGCTTTCACCAGGGTTTCCCAATCTTTAAGAACCAGGGTCCGGCTGGTTATGGTTCTCTATCTATTCAAACTGGTGTAAGGGACTGGTCAGCAACTGGATAGCAGCATATAGGTATAAAAATGAGTACATCATTTGGATGATAGGGATGGTCTCACAGTCACTGTGGAGGTGGGGTTTCAATCTCCCTCACACAGTTTCACACAAACATTCATTCATTATTAAATGGAGATCACCCCCCCCCCCCCCCCCCCCCACACACACACACACCCCCCAGCCGCTGCTTTAGGTCTCTGACACAGAGGGGGGTTCCAGTGACCCCCAGAGAAGCCTTTCACTTCCTGGGTCACTCTCCCTGGTGACCCCACTCTCCAAAGGTCAAATCTGGTTATTTAACAACAAGATGAAGGGAAGGTGGAGCAAGGAAAAAGTGTATAGTGGAAAATGAGGGTTGCATAAAAGGTATTAAACAACCCTTTTCTCAACAAGAACTCTCAGGCTCTGCATTTTCTCTCTCTCTCTCTCTCTCTCTCTCTCTTTCTCTCTCTCTCTCTCGCTTCTCACTCTCTCGCATCTCTCTCTCTCTCTCTCTCTCTCTCTCTCTCTCTCTCTCTCTCTCTCTCGCTCTCCCTCTCTCTCCTTCCCCATCTCTCTCAACTTTTACTGGCCATGACTCTGTTACAGTAATGACATAGGCCACAGGTATGTGTTTAGACTATAGCTGTAGACATACAGTACCAGTCAAAAGTTTGGACATACCTACTCATTCAAGGGCTTTTCTTTATTTGGACTATTTTCTACATTCTACAATAGTGAAGACATCAAAACTATTAAATAACAGATATGGAGTCATGTACCAACCAAAAAAGTGTTAAACAAATCAAAACATATTTTAGATTTGAGATTCTTCAAAGTAGCCACCTTTTGCCTTGATGACAGTTTTGTATTCTCTCAAACAGCTTCACCTGGAATGCTTTTCCAACAATCTTGAAGGAGTTTCCACATATGCTGAGCACTTGTTGGCTGATTTTCCTTCACTCTACAGTCCAACTCATCCCAATTCATCTCAATTGGGTTGAGGTGGGGTGATTGGGGAGGCCAGGTCATCTGATGCAGCACTCCATCACTCTCCTTCTTGGTCAAATAGCCCTTTTGGGTCATTGTCCTGTTGAAAAACAAATTATTGTCTCACTAAGCGCAAACCAGATGGGATGGCGTATTACTGCAGAATGCTGTGGTAGCCATGCTGGTTAAGTGTGCCTTGCATTCTAAATAAATAAGACAGTGTCACCAGCAAAGCACCCCACACCATCACACCTCCTCCTCACAAAAAATCTCAAATTTCGTCTCATCAGACCAAAGGACAGATTTCCACCAGTCTGATGTCCATTGCTCATGTTTCTTGGCCCAAGCAAGTCTCTTCTTCTTATTGGTGTCCTTTAGTAGTGGTTTCTTTGCAGCAATTCGAACATGAAGGCCGGATTCACGCAGTCTCCTCTGAACAGTTGATGTTGAGACCTGTCTGTTACTTGAAATCTGTGCGGTGCAATTTGAGGTGCAGTTAATTGCCGATTTCTGAGGCTTATAACTCTAATGAACTCATCCTCTGCAGCAGAGGTAACTCTGGGTCTTCCTTTCCTGTGGCGTTCCTCATGAGAGCCAGTTTCATCATAGCGCTTGATGGTTTTTGCGACTGCACTTGAAGAAACTTTCAAAGTTCTTTACATTTTCCGGATTGACTGACCTTCATGTCTTAAAGTAATGATTGACTGTCGTTTCTCTTTGCTTATTTGAGCCATTCTTGCCATAATATGGACTTGGTCTTTTACCAAATGGGGCTATCGTCTGTATACGAACCCTACCTTGTCACAACACAAGTGATTGGCTCAAACGCATTAATAAGGAGAGAAATTCCATTGCATGAGTAGGTGTGTCCAAACTTTTGACTGGAACTGTACGGAGTTCAACAAGTTCCGCAAACACAGTGTTTAACATAAACCATTTCAATGGGAGCCATGTTGGCACCAAATGTTCAATGGAAAAGTTCCAGTGGGATGCAAATGAGAACATTATAGTCATGTGACATCTGGTGCCAACATGGAGGATAAATACTGTAGTATCTATGATTGGCATCATCCCAAAGACAATAGTCCGTATACTATATAGTGTTGACTCCTCCTGACTATACAGAACAGCCACCTATCAGAAGCTTATCTCATGGAGAGGAAATCACAAAGTTGTCTCCAGCTGTGAAGGTTAGCACAAGTATTCTCGGCATGAACCACAGTCAGCGTAAAAACAACAACACAAGCCGAGCTCCCGCCAGCCTGGCCTCCCTCGCTGTGTTTCTCTGGTCCAAGCCAGCATCACTGGGCCTGTTTGGAGAGCTATCTGCTACACACACACAAACAGACGCAGAAGCACAAACACGAACACACACAGGCAGACACATGCAAAAATGTACACGCACACACACACACACACACACACACACACACACACACACACACACACACACACACACACACACACACACACACACACACACACACACACACACACACACACACACACACACACACACACACACAGCTGGATTCAATTTGGTTTATTCCCCTGTTTTCTGGGGGCACTGAACCGCGTCACCCCTCACTGTCACTGCAGCTCAATCAGACGGATTTACGGCGGACATCTCCCTGGCCGCACGCACACACAAACACACGCGCACGCACGTACATACATACACAAACACACACACTCTCTCTCTCACACACACACACGCACGCACACACCCAGGGCCGGACATTAGGGACTTGCATGAGTGGCAGTGTGAGTGGAGAGTAGGAATGAGTGGAGAGCAGGAATGAGAGAGGATGTCTTTAAGAGTCCTGTGGTGAGGCTTTTCCCTCTCCAGCCTCCCAGCCTGATAGCCTCCCAGCCGCACTAGAACAACAAGGTCGCACAGTTTTACCAATTTGACTTCAGATTCTGACGTTTAGCCACATTTATCCAAACGTCAAATTTCAAAGTTAAGGGTTAAGTTTGTGGATAGGGTTAAAACATTATGTTTAGGCATCCATTCCGAATGGTTAAGTTAAGGGTTAATGTCTACCACTGTTATTGAACACATGACCTTCAGATACGCCTATTTGCCAACCCCGTTCACAGCGCCCTAGCAAAACCCAAGCCTACTTGATGGTAGTAGTGTTTACTGTTGCCCCTAGTGGCTGGTTTTGAGGCATTTCCCGACATCCTCAGGACGTGGACAGATGTTCAATTTTGAAGTCAATCTTGAGCGATCTGCCTGTTCTAGAATGTTTTATATTTACCCCCTGCCCTAATTAATGTGGTGTGTGTTTGTGTTTGTAGTCACATGAGAGAGAAAAATAGAAAACGAGAGAGTTTATAGACACAGCACAAGTAAGATTTAGAATGAGAGGAGTGACTAAGTGAAAGTTCTCCCTTTCTCTGGTGTGACACATTTTCTCTCACTCTTTCTCTCTGTCTCCCCACTCTCTTATTTATTTGTGGTCACATGTCAGACATAGGGGATAGAGAGGGATATCTGCAGTGTGAGGCCACAGCTCTGGTATTCCCATTGGACTAGGACTTTTAGGAAAAACCACAGTGCTCCGATCCAGCCAGCCATCCCTGATTACCAGCAGCACCCTGGGACTGAGGGCCTGTCTGTCTCCAGCCTAGCAGACAACAGGGAGAGACCTCACACATACACATCATCCTATATCCTCTCCACTGCAGGACTGAACGAGGTGTATGACGCTTGGTCAGTATCACCTAGGGAGAGGAGTGGGTGAGGCGGAAAGGTGAGTAGGGCGGAGTTGAAAGGAGAACAGTAGAGGTGTGAGAGTAGAGAAAGGATGAAGTGAGGATGAGAGAGGGTGAGGAAGTGGAAGAGGAATGGATGAGTAGGAGGGAGACTGGTCATGGGGTCAACATAAAAATGTTAGTGTAATATAAAACTGCTGTCTCCAGGTAACGATGAAGAGAACACAGACAGGCCCACCCACCCAGGGCTAGGGTCAGAGACCAGGGTAGTGGTGACTGGTAGGGTTACAAAGGGGGGGAATATATATATATATATATATATATTTTTTTCACCTTTATTTAACCAGGTAGGCTAGTTGAGAACAAGTTCTCATTTGCAACTGCGACCTGGCCAAGATAAAGCATAGCAGTGTGAACAGACAACACAGAGTTACACATGGAGTAAACAATTAACAAGTCAATAACACAGTAGAAAAAAAAATGGGCAGTCTATATACAATGTGTGCAAAAGGCATGGGGAGGTAGGCGAATAATACAATTTTGCAGATTAACACTGGGGTGATAAATGATCAGATGGTCATGTACAGGTAGAGATATCGGTGTGCAAAAGAGCAGAAAAGTAAATAAATAAATAAAAAAATAAAAAACAGTATAAAAACAGTATGGGAATGAGGTAGGTGAAAATGGGTGGGCTATTTACCAATAGACTATGTACAGCTGCAGCGATCGGTTAGCTGCTCGGATAGCTGATGTTTGAAGTTGGTGAGGGAGATAAAAGTCTCCAACTTCAGCGATTTTTGCAGTTCGTTCCAGTCACAGGCAGCAGAGTACTGGAACGAAAGGCGGCCAAATGAGGTGTTGGCTTTAGGGATGATCAGTGAGATACACCTGCTGGAGCGTGTGCTACGGATGGGTGTTGCCATCGTGACCAGTGAACTGAGATAAGGCGGAGCTTTACCTAGCATGGACTTGTAGATGACCTGGAGCCAGTGGGTCTGGCGACGAATATGTAGCGAGGGCCAGCCGACTAGAGCATACAAGTCGCAGTGGTGGGTGGTATAAGGTGCTTTGGTGACAAAACGGATGGCACTATGATAGACTGCATCCAGTTTGCTGAATAGAGTGTTGGAAGCCATTTTGTAGATGACATCGCCGAAATCGAGGATCGGTAGGATAGTCAGTTTTACTAGGGTAAGCTTGGCGGCGTGAGTGAAGGAGGCTTTGTTGCGGAATAGAAAGCCGACTCTTGATTTGATTTTCGATTGGAGATGTTTGATGTGAGTCTGGAAGGAGAGTTTGCAGTCTAGCCAGACACCTAGGTACTTATAGATGTCCACATATTCAAGGTCGGAACCATCCAGGGTGGTGATGCTAGTCGGGCATGCGGGTGCAGGCAGCGATCGGTTGAAAAGCATGCATTTGGTTTTACTCGCGTTTAAGAGCAGTTGGAGGCCACGGAAGGAGTGCTGTATGGCATTGAAGCTCGTTTGGAGGTTAGATAGCACAGTGTCCAATGACGGGCCGAAAGTATATAGAATGGTGTCGTCTGCGTAGAGGTGGATCAGGGAATCGCCCGCAGCAAGAGCAACATCATTGATATATACAGAGAAAAGAGTCGGCCCGAGAATTGAACCCTGTGGCACCCCCATAGAGACTGCCAGAGGACCGGACAGCATGCCCTCCGATTTGACACACTGAACTCTGTCTGCAAAGTAATTGGTGAACCAGGCAAGGCAGTCATCCGAGAAACCGAGGCTATTGAGTCTTCCGATAAGAATATGATGATTGACAGAGTCGAAAGCCTTGGCGAGGTCGATGGAGACGGCTGCACAGTACTGTCTTTTATCGATGGCGGTTATGATATCGTTTAGTACCTTGAGCGTGGCTGAGGTGCACCCGTGACCGGCTCGGAAACCAGATTGCACATATTACTGGAAAATGTATACATTTACCTGTAAACTACCAGAATAGTGTTATCTTTCAAGGATTTTAAAGATGTCTAGTGGCCCTTTTGGGTAGATCAGATTATCACAGTTGTCTGTCATTATCTCAAGGCCCTCCGTGTGGCCCGATAACATGTAAAATAAACAGTGTATTATTATGTTGTATTATTGTCTCATTCACTTATCCTTGACCTGCTTGTTGGAGCTCGGAGCATGAGAATTTCACTGTACCCTGTGATTACATCTGCGACCCTGTGCATGTGACTAATAAACATATCTATCTATCATCAATCTATCACATGCAAAACGCAGAACACATGCATGCACGTACACACACACACACACACACACACACACACACACACACACACACACACACACACACACACACACACACACACACACACACACACACACACACACACACACACACACACACCTTCTGTCTGTACTGGGTCTGAAGTTAAAATGTATGCATATGATACAGTGATATATGTGCATGCAAAGAGCAAAAAACAAGCTGCACAAGAACTCACTACTGTAATGATCCAGGTTACAAAGTGGCTCAGTGACTTGTGTTTGCATCTCAATGTGAAAAAAACTGTTTGCATGTTCTTCACAAAGAGGGCAACAGATGCTACTGAGCCAGATGTCTATATGTCAGGGGAGAAGGTCCAGGTGGTATCTGATTTTAAGTATCTTGGCATCATACTTGATTCCAACCTCTCTTTTAAAAAGCATGTGAAAAAGGTAATTCAAATAACCAAATTCAACCTAGCTAATTTCCGATTTATATGAAATTGTTTGACTACAGAGGTAGCAAAACTGTACTTCAAATCTATGATACTCCCCCACTTACTGTAATAACCTGCCCAGGGACTGCTGTTGAAAATTAGCCGGCTGGCTAAAACCGGCACTTTTACTGAAATGTTGATTAATATGCACTGTCCCTGTAAAAATAAAATAAACTCAAACCAGATGGAATGGCGTATCGCTGCAGAATGCTGTGGTAGCCACGCTGGTTAAGTGTGCCTTGAATTCTAAATAAATCACTGACAGTGTCAACAGCAAAGCACCCCCACACCATAACACCTCCTCTTCCATGCTTCATGGAGGGAACCACCCATGTTTTATTTTATTTACCTTTATTTAACCAGGCAAGTCAGTTAAGAACAAATTCTTATTTTCACGGCCTAGGAACAGTGGGTTAACTGCCTGTTCAGGGGCAGAACAACAGATTTGTACCGTGTCAGCTCTGGGGTTTGAACTTGCAACCTTCCGGTTACTAGTCCAACGCTCTAATCACTAGGCTACCCTGCCGCCCCTCACTACTGTAATGATCCAGGTTACAAAGAGAGATCATCTGTTCACCTACTCTGCATCTCACAAAGACATGGAGGTTGGAACCAAAAATCAAAAATTTGGACTCATCAGACCAAAGGACAGATTTTCACCTGTCTAATGGGGTGGCAGGTAGCCTAGTGGGGCAGCAGGTAGCCTAGTGGTTAGAGCGTTGCACCAGTAATCAAAAGGTTGCTAGATCCTTTAGCTGACAAGGTAAAAATCTGTCGTTCTTAACCCACTGTTCCCCAGAAGGCCGTCATTGTAAATCCCCAGAAGGCCGTCATTGTAAATCCCCGGTACGCCGTCATTGTACATTTTTTTTTTTTTATTTTTTACCTTTATTTTACTAGGCAAGTCAGTTAAGAACAAATTCTTATTTTCAATGACGGCCTAGGAACAGTGGGTTAACTGCCTGTTCAGGGGCAGAATGACAGATTTGTACCTTGTCAGCTCGGGGTTTTTGAACTTGCCACCTTTCGGTTACTAGTCCAACGCTCTAACCACTAGGCTACCCTGCCGCCCCAGAAGGCTGTCATTGTAAATTCCCAGAAGGCCGTCATTGTAAATCCCCAGAAGGCCTTTATTGTAAATCCCCGGTACGCCGTCATTGTAAATCCCCAGAAGGCCGTCATTGTAAATCCCCAGAAGGCCGTCATTGTAAATCCCGGGTACGCCGTCATTGTAAATCCCCAGAAGGCCGTCATTGTAAATCCCGGGTACACCGTCATTGTAAATCCCCAGAAGGCCGTCATTGTAAATCCCCAGAAGGCCGTCATTGTAAATCCCCAGAAGGCCGTCATTGTAAATCCCCAGAAGGCCGTCATTGTAAATCCCCGGTACGCCGTCATTGCCTTACCTCCCTTATCCTACCTCATTTGCACACACTATATATAGACTTTTTTTACTGTATTATTGACTGTATGTTTGTTTATTCCATGTGTAACTCTGTGTTGTTGTTGTATGTGTCGAACTGCTTTGCTTTATCTTGGCCAGGTCGCAGTTGTAAATGAGAACTTGTTCTCAACTAGCCTACCTGGTTAAATAAAGATTAAATAAATAAAAATAAGTTTAAAAAAATAAGAATTTGTTCTTAACTTGACTAGTTAAATAAAGGTTACATGTAAAAAAATAAAAAATAATAAACTGTCTTTTGCTCATGTTTCTAGGCCTCAGCAAGTCTCTTCTTATTGGTGTCCTTTAGTAGTGGTTTCTTTGCAGAAATTTGACCATGAAGACCTGATTCACACAGTCTCCTCTGAACAGTTGATGTTGAGATGTGTCTGTTACTTGAACTCTGTGAAGCATTTATTTGGGCTGCAATTTCTGAGGCTGGTAACTCTAATGAACTTAACCTCTGCAGCAGAGGTGACTCTAAAATATATTTGATATTTGTTTAATACTTTTTTGGTTAATACATGATTCCATGTGTTATTTCATAGTTTTGATGTCTTCACTATAATTCTACAATGTAGAAAATATTACAAATAAAGAAAACCCCTAAAATGAGTGTATGTGTCCAAACTTTTGACTGGTACTGTACGCTCACACAGCTTGTAAAAGCACTGGGCTCCAGGGATAAAAACTTTGTCATGCTCTGGTGGGGTCCTGCTTCTAATCCACATGGCTTTAGGGGCCGCAGACAGTGGATAGACACACAGATAAACACACACCATGGAAATACACACACAGATTGTAGACACACACACACACACACACACATACACACACACACACACACACACACGGTGGTCACCCACAGACAGTGCTTGGGTGTTAAGCATGCTGCAGAGCTACGGGCGACAGGTTTCTAGAGGGGAGATGGCTCACTAAGCCTAATCACACAGGGGAATGCAGTCTGGGGCACCTGATCCCCAAACCCCTGTGTGTGTGTGGGTGTGGGTGTGTGTATGTGTGTTCGTGCGTGTTTGCACGTGTGTAGGTGCGGGTGTAAGCGTGTTTTTGCGTGTCTGTTTGTGTCTCCATTCTGGACAAGAGTGGTCATAATTGGGGCTTGAAGAGAGGTGCCAGGGCAGGACTCAGGACATCTGACATGTCAGAGGGGGGAGAGAGTGTGTGTGTGTGTTGAGAGGGGTTGGTGGGCAGAGAGGCATGAGTCATCACTATGCTTATAGACAGAGACATATGCTGCTGACGCACACTGATCAAAGATCAAACCCTCACACATACACTCACAGTAAATGATCTGTTTCATCCTTCCATGATCTCAAATACTAGATACTACTAAAAGGGTGCTTTGGCTGTCCCAAAAAGAGAACCCTTTGAAGAACCCTTTTTGGTTCCAGGTACTGTAGAACCCTCTGTGAAAAGGGTTCTACATGGAACCCAAAACGGTTCTACCTGGAACCAGAAGGGCTCTACCTAAATCTACCTAAATCCAAAAGGGGTTATTTAAAGGATTATTCTATGGAAGAACCCATTTAGGTTCTAGACAGCACCTTTTTTCCAAGAGTGAAGATGAATACCTTAAACAGGTAGGTTAGAACCTGTTTAAGGTATTAACGTTAATGCCTCCATGCAGTCTTTGTAATCATATATTTTTAAATAATCACTGTATGTGTTCATTTAATGAAAATAATTTTGCACGCCCAATTTTTCAGTTTTTGATTTGTTAAAAAAGTTTGAAATATCCAATAAATGTCGTTCCACTTCATGATTGTGTCCCACTTGTTGTTGATTCTTCATAAAAAAATACAGTTTTATATCTTTATGTTTGAAGTCTGAAATGTGGCAAAAGGTCGCAAAGTTCAAGGGGGCCGAATACTTTCGCAAGGCACTGTATCCCTGTGTTTCCTGTCTCTCTGTGCCAGCTCGTCTTGTTTGCCAAGTCACCAGCATTTTTCCTTGCTCCTATTTTTCCCAGTCTCTGTTTGTTTCTAGTCTTCCTGGTTTCGACCCGTGCCTGTCCTGACTCCGAACCCGCCTGCCTGACCACTCTGCCTGTTCTGACTACCATCCTGCCTATCCCCTTGTACTGTTTTGAATTCGGATCTAGTTTCTGACCCCTGCCTGGCCTGACCTCGAGACTACTTAGCATCTGGTACTGTTTGGACTCTGACCTGGTTTATGAACTCTCGCCTGTCCCTGACCTGCCTTTGCCTACCCCTTTTGTTATAATGAATATCGGAGCTCAACCATATGCCTCCTGTGTCTGCATTTGGGTCTCCCCTTGTGCCCTTATAGTATGAACTGGCCATGATAGACCCAACAGACTTGGACCAGCTCCGTCACATTGTCTCCCTGCAGGGAGCCACCATTGGGAGGCATGAGGAGCTACTTTGGGACCTTTTGGAAAGGCTTCGTTCCCTGATGGAACGCCACGACCAAGGGTTCAAGGCGATAATGGAGCAAATCAGTGAATTAGCTCATAGGCAGTACGCCACATGTGAGACCTCCAACCACCCAGTAACCTACCCCGAGAGCCCCGCATACCACCTCCGGAACATGATGCAGGCGATTCTGGTACCCGCCGGGCGTTCCTTTCCCATTTCTCTTTCATCTTCGAACTCCAGCCCTCTTAATTCCCGTCGGACTGATCGAGGATAGCGTATTTAATCACGCTAAAGTCTGGAAGAGCGGGCAACAGCTGTGTGGGAGCAGCAATCTGCTGTGTGCAAGAGGAATTCATGGCAGAAGTGAGGAAGGTTTTCGATTCTCCGGTGCCCGGGAGGGAGGAGGCTCAAACTACTGCAGGTACATCAGAAATCCTGCAGTGTGGCAGACTACGCAGTAGATTTTTTGCCCATTGGCCGTCGAGAGTTCCTGGAATCCGGAGGCTCTATTTGACACCTTCCTCCACGGACTGTCAGAGAGGATAAAGGACGAGCTCGCAACTCGGGAAATACCACTGGACCTTGATGACCTTATCGCCCTTTTGATTAGGGTTGATGGCCGTCTACGAGAACGCCGGTGTGAGAGGAGGTTGTGCCTCGGGAACACTCGTTCTTCTGATGATGTTCACTTGTCCTAAGGAAACCAGAAATCCCGAAAGGTGTATTTCTGAGGAGAACCGAAAACACACGAGGTTCCACGAGAATCATCAATGAGGGGTGAGTTGGATACTCCTGAGCCTATGCAACTGTGAAGAGCCATGTTATCAGTTGGGGAACGCTCACGTAGGCAAGTTCAAACTGTTGTCTGTACTGTGGAGGAGCAGGACATTATATAGCTACCTGCCCTGTTAGGAAACCCTTGTCTCTAGAGGGTACAATTACTCTGGGGAGCCAGACTGGGAGTTCCCTAATTTCCATCACCCGTACTCTTTTTTTTGTGCTTTTGCTCTGGGGAGACTAATCTGAGTGCTCATTGACTATGGTTTCTGAACTTGGTATTCCCACTCAACCTCTATCTGTCCCCATGGACGCAAGGGCACTGGACGGCCGCTCAATTGGAAGAGTCATAGTACAGTGCCCGTTCATATACGGGTTTCAGGAAACCACAGTGAGACCACACAGTTCCTCCTCATTGCGTCTTGTCCATGTTCCTGTTGTCTTGGGATTTTCCAGGCTCCAAAATCACAACCCTGTTATTGACTGGACCATGAGCTCCATCCTTGGTTGGAGCCTATTTTGCCATTCCCACTGTCTTAAAGCAGCACAACCATCCCCGAGACGTCCTCCTTATTGCATTAGCAAGGCTTTGGATGTCTCTGCCATTCCCACTGAATACCATGATCTCCTGGAAATTTTCAGTAAGGCACGTGCTACTTCTCTTCCACTGCACCGTACTTATAATTGTGCCATTGATCTCCTCCCAGGCACCACACCAACTCGTGGTCATCTATATTCTCTATCCGGGCCGGACACCAAGGCCATGGAGGAGTATATAGAGGAGTCTCTCGCTATTGGAGGCATCCGTCCGTCTGCATCTCCTGCCGGCGCAGGGTTTTTCTTTGTGGAGAAGAAGGACAAGACCCTGCGTCCATGCATTGACTACCGGGTCTGAATGACATTACAATTAAGAATCGTTACCCCCTAACCACTCCTCTCCTCGGCTTTCTAACCTCTCCAGGGGAACACCATTTTTTCCAAGCTGGACCTTTGGAATGCCTACCACCTGGTTCGGATACATGAGGGAGATGAGTGGAAGACAGCTGTCAACACAGCCAGCGGACATTAGGAGTATCTGGTCATTCCGTTCGGACTCACCAACGCCGCCGCTGTCTTCCAGGCTCTGGTAAACGATGTGCTCCAGGACATGCTAAACTGTTTTGTGTTTGTCTACCTTGACAACATCCTGTCTTTTTCCTGGTCTGCCAAGAACATGTTCTTTATGTCAGACAGGTCCTTTAGCGCCTCCTGGAGAACCAATTGTCTGTGAAAGGTGAGGAGTGAGTTCCACCGCTCGACAATCTCCTTTCTGTGATATGACATCGCTGAGGGAAATGTCAAAATGGATCCTGGAAAAGTGAAAGCAGTGGTAGATTGGGCTCAACCTAGATCCAGGGTGCAGTTACAACGTTTCCTGGGGTTTGCTAACTTCTACCGCCGTTTCATTCGGGGCTACAATACCCTGGCGACCCCCCTCTCTGCACTCACCTCTCCCAAGGTACCGTTCACATGGTCTCCAGCTGTCGACTAAGCTTTACTGGACCTGAAGCATCGGTTCACCACAGCACCCATCCTTGTCCATCTGGACCTGTCCTGTCAATTTGTGGTAGAGGTTGATGCTTCTAACGTTGGAGTGGGAGTCATCCTGTCCCAGCAATCTACCCAGTACCAAAAGCTTCATCCCTGTGCCTTCCTGCTCCATTTCCTCAATCCTGCAGAGAGGAACTATGGCGTAGGCAACCAAGAACTCCTGGCGGTCAAGATGGCATTGGAAGAGTGGAGAAGCTGGCTGAAAGGAGCAGAATAGTCTGGACCGACCATAAAAATGTGGATTATCTCCATACAGCCAAACACCTTAACTCCAGGCAGGCCCGGTGGGCTCTTGTTTACAAGATTCAACTTCACCATTTCTTACCACCCAGGGTCCAAAATGTGAAGCCTGATGCCCTCTCCCACCTCTACAGTTCCTCTGCCACAACCTCTGTCTCTGAAACTATTCTCCCTTGCAGCCTCAGCAGGTTGGGGGATTGAGACCCTGGTTTGCAAGGCACAATGTTCCCAGCTTGGACCTGAAGGGGGCCCCGCTAACCAGCTGTTTGTCCCCAACTCAGTCCGGTCCTGGAATGAGCTCATTCCTCCAGGCTGACCTGTCATCCAGGTTCCCGCCGTACCCTAGCATTCCTCCGATGACGTTTCTGGTGGCCCACATTGGTTCCTGACGTCTCTGCCTTCGTCGTCGCATGCACGGTGTGTGCTCAGAACAAGACCATGGCAAGCTCCTTCTGCCCTTCAGCCACTACCGGTCCCTCATCGTCCCTGGTCTCATATCTCTCTGGACTTTGTCACTGGGCTTCCCCAGTCTGACGGCAACACTGTCATTCTGATGGTGGTGGATCGGTTCTCAATCATTTCATCCCTCTCCCCAAACTTCCCTCTGCCAAGGAAACAGCCCAGCTCATGGTGCAGCACCTCTTCCGGATCCATGGACTCCCGGTGGATATGGTTTCTGACCGGGGTACTCGTCTGAGTTCTGGAAGGCTTTCTGCACCCTTATTGGTGCGTCGGCCAGCCTATCCTCCGGATTCCTCCGGATTCAACCCTAATATGCCTGGTCTCAACCAACCCCACTACTTGCAGCTGACAACTGGTCTGGGTGGAATATGCCCGGAACACCCTTCCCTGTTCAGCCATGGGACTCTCCCCTTTTGAGTGCTCCATGGGGTACCAGCCTCCACTCTTACCAGAACAAGAACCGGAAGTCAACGTACCCTTGTCCCAGATGTTCATCCGCCGCTGTCGACGTACCTGGAGAAGAGCACCTCTCAAGACCATCTCCAGGTATCGTCAAACAAGCGGACCGCTGCTGGACTCCAGCTCCCCGCTACCACATTGGGCAGAGGGCATGGCTATCCACACGGGACCTGCCCCTTCGGGTAGAGTCCCACAAACTGTCCCCGCATTTCATTATTCCTTTACCCATCTCTAGAGTCCTTAGTTCCACTGCTGTCCATCTCTTGTTACCCCATACCCTCCTTATTCACCCTACTTTCCATGTGTCTAGGATTATGCTTGTGTCTCACAGTCTTCTGTCCCCAGGCCCATGCCCCCTCCAAGTGTCATTGATGGCCATCCAGCATACACGGTAAAACGCCTCCTGGGTGTTCGACCACAGGGCAGGGGTTTCCAGTACCTGGTTGACTGGGACATCCTGGATCCAGACCTCATTGCCGACTTCCACCGACGACACCCCAGTCAACCAGGTATGCGCCCAGGTAGGACGCCAGGTGGCGCCCCTAGAGAAGGGGGGTACTGTCACATCCTGATCTGGTTCACCTGTCCTTGTGATTGTCTCCACCCCCTCCAGGTTTCACTTATTATCCCCGGTGTGTGTATATATCCCTGTCTTTCCTGTCTTTCTGTGCCAGTTAGTCTTGTTTGCCAAGTCAACCAGCGTTTTTCCTTGCTCCTATTTTTCTCAGTCTCTGTTTGATTCTAGTCCTCCTGGTTTCGACCCTTGCCTATCCTGACTCTGAACCCACCTGCCTGACCACTCTGCCTGTTCTGACTACCATCCTGCCTATCCCTTTGTACTTTCTGACCCCCGCCTGGCCTGACCTCGAGACTGTCTATCATCTGTTACAGTTTGAACTCTCCCCTGGTTTATGAACTCTCACCTGTCCCCGACCTGCCTTTGCCTACTCCCTTTGTTATAATAAATATCTACCATCTGCCTCCTGTGTCTGCATTTGGGTCTTGCCTTGTGCCCTTATACCACCAAGTCGAATGAACAAATGATCTGTCTGCATTTATACAATTGTACCGAAACTTCCTGTTTCCATCACAGCTGTCATACATTTTTTTATACGCTATGACTTTACTCGCATAATAACTTTGAATGGAAATGTGGTTATTGGGTAAATCACGTTTTTAACTGCACTGCCCCTTTAAGACAAACTAATGTTAAAGACATAGTGCTTATGGCAGAGGAACTGATAGATGCCGAGGTATGTAAAGGGACGATAGTCTATCTACTTGTGTGTACAGGACAATCCAAATGGGAGGCTTGTCTGTCTGTCTTTGTGTATTGATGTGTTGTCTGATGTAGAGGTCATTAATTAACTAACCATTAACACATCAGAAGCTGTTCAAGTCATATCAGTCTTCCAGAGGTGAGCACATTGAAAATGGTGTTCTTTTCAAAAATGTGTTTTCTCTGCTAAAGCTGTATAGGAGGTGCCAACCGTATTATGGCCGCATTGGATACTGACACAAAGCCACTCCTGTCCCATTCTGCGTCTGAATCTCAACCGTGAAGACGTGTATTTTGGGAATTTGTTGCACTTGGAACCTTGTTGGCGGTCTTTGAGAAAAGCGATGGCTTCTAGCCTGGTCCCTGTTTGTGCTGACAGTAGGAGTTGGCAAGACGGCACAAAAAGACCTGGGACCAGGCTAACCAACTCCACAGGAACCTTTGAGAGGAAGTATGTGGCTACAGTATGTTGACTCAGGAATGATGATGTGCTGAGATCCCCACCAATCCCAGCTATGCAGTGGAACTTACTGTTAACTCACTGAGCTGTTTTTTATGTGTGGCCTCACTGTCCAGCTGGAGAGAGCCAGCTGCTGGGTCTGGATCTGGGCTCTGGTGAGCATTGTGTGAATTGAATTCTTTGAACTGAATTCCAAAACTACCCATAGCCGCTAACCCTCTAACCCTCTGATACACCAGCATACACTAGGTGAAAGTTTCGCCATATTGGATAAACCAATCCCTTCAGATATAGGATATAGGAATTACTACATTTACATTACATTTAAGTCATTTAGCAGACGCTCTTATCCAGAGCGACTTATAAGGTCAAGGGGTTGATTTGGAATTGAGGTTCAGGAGTGGTGTGGTCTGGGTGGAGACAGTCACCCTGGCGGTGCTGAACACTGGGACATCATTAGACTGTCCTCACCTCTGTCTCACATTACATCGAGCTACAGAGAGACAACATAGACAAATAGATAGAGATTCCAGATTTAAAAAATAATACATGTTGCTATATACTACTATAGTACATTACACACTCTAGTATCCCTCAATCATGTGTAGTACTTACTATATAATGTTGTAGAATACTATAGTAAATACTACAGTATTTAATTTGCATATACCCTGCCCACTATCGCCACCCATAAGTGAGAAACGTACATGCCAAGTATAGACCACATATTGTGTTCCCTACGGGTTCTAGAAACGAGCTGAAGCGATGAGACAGAAAAAGAGGACAGAGGATAGAGGACATCAATGTGTGATGGAGAGGTGATGCATTATAGCATCCAGGCAGTGTTCTGAGAGCCCTATCATAGCTTTGTAAGCACTGGGATGCCGTTGTAACACCGTCGTCTCAGTGTTCTGTTTCCTGTTGTAGATGTGTTCCAGATGTGTATGTGTGATCTCTCTCTGATCCACAGGGATCTGACACACTGTGGTCATGTGATCTACTGGAGAGAGCAGGATCAATCTGCTATCTTTCCTCATCCTAGCAATGCTAGAGGCGTCACTACAGACCCTGGTTGATCCCGGGCTGATTCACAACCGGCCGTGATCGGGAGTCCCATAGGGCGGGGCACAACTGGTCTAGCGTCGTCCGGGTTAGGGAAGGGTTTGGCCGGTGTAGGCCGTCATTGTAAACAAGAATTTGTTCTTACCTGACGTGCCTAGTTAAATGAAGGTTAAATAAAATAAATAAAAGTCCCTGCATCACACCACTGTCTCCAAACATCATCCTTTGTTTCTTCAGCCCCAAGCCTCCCAACTGTTTAGCATCGTGGTGGTGTGATAGTGGGGCATGTGTATGTGTGAGGGCGGTATGTGTGTGTGTGAGCATTTTTTGTGAGAGTGTACAAGTGTGGATTATTTGTGTGTATGTGTGTGTCTGTGTGAGTGGAAAAAGTTGACTCTCATTGCCAGTAAAGCATCATTAATCACACAGCCAGGGGATGGACCTGAGACAGTAACTTTAAACTACAATCACTTATTGCTTATCCTCTATATCCATCTATCACCCATCTGGATCCCATTGTCCCTCTCCCAGTGTGTGTCTCTTGCCTGTACATCAGGCACTCATTTGGACCCCTGGGGGGAGAGCGGGAAAAGTTAAGTACAAAAAAAGAGGAGAGAGGTAAGAGAGAGAGACAAAGATTTAAAAAAGAGAGAAAAGTGGGAGAAATTGACATTCCCCTTTCCGCTAATTGCAAAATAAAGGTGTGTTAAAACTCAAACTCCCATACATCTCATTTAGTGGAAAAAGTTGACCAGAACCATCAGACAACGCCATGGCAACGTTTCGCAAATATTGTTTGGCTGCTCCAGTGCAACCCAGAAGGGTCATATGCTGAGCAGATGTGCTGTGGATTCATTCCTTGGGGAGGATAAGCAGGATCTGATGCTGGCTGGCTGTGCTTATTGCCCTCTATACCCTGATGTCAGATTAATGGATGTATTCCTCTCAGTTGTTTGGAGGTTGGCCTTGACCAAACCACTCTGAGGCCACCTACAGCTAAGATATCTGACCACTCAACCCCCAAACCCCACCCTCTATCTGACCACTCAACCCCCAAACCCCACTCTCTATCTGACCACTCAACCCCCAAACCCCACCCTGTATCTGACCACTCAACCCCCAAACCCCACCCTCTATCTGACCACTCAACCCCCAAACCCCACCCTCTATCTGACCACTCAACCCCCAAACCCCACCCTCTATCTGGGGTTCTGACTCTCTTTCCTTGCTTCTGTATTTTCTCTCTCTTCCCCCTTCTCTCTCCATTTCTCTCCTTGCTCTCTCTTTCTCGCCCATTCTCATTCCCCCTCCCACCCTCATTCCCTCTAGTGTAATTGAGCTCCCATATTGTTCTCTGTTAACTGTGATTGGTTCTGACAGGCGTACAGGAGCTCTGGCTGTGTTAATTGTTCCGCTTATTTTGTTCTTCTACCATTTTCATTTCAGCATTCCACGCCAAGCTAAACTAACTCCAATGCTCCCTGTATGGGTCTTAACACACACACACACACACGCACGCGCACACGCGCACGCGCGTGCTCTCTGCATGGGGCTTACTTAACACATCATCTGAAGAGTGAGAGTCAGGGATTAAAACAACCATCACTTAAAACAACAAGGAGCCAATAAAATCATACCAGCCAAGAGTCTGACTGACAGAAGAGTTTAATGGTAAAACCTCAGTAGCCCTCTCACTCACCAGCCACACCCACACACACACTCACACATCACACACAGGCAGGCAAACAGGCATGCAGGCACACACACGCACACACACACACATAGAAGTTGCCATGCCATTAGGCAGATACTGTATCTAGGATCAGCGTACACTCGCTTTGACAATCAGGGTGAAATCAACAAACTGACCATAGATCAGTATCAAGGGGAAACGTCATCATTCTCTGCAGTGTGAGAGTAAACGTGGAGGTGGAGGTGGGACAGAGTGTGACATCCAGGCAGATCTCTCAAGATTGACTTCAAAATGTTTGATAAAATGTCAAAACCAGACACTAGGGGCAACAGTGAGCGATATTACCATCAAGTAAACTTGGGTTTTGCTAGGATGTTGTGGACTGGGATAGGCTTAATCCCATGTCTCTGGGTCAGGAGTTTGTGTGGTCAATCCCAGTGGTAGACACACATGTTTCTTTTTTTGTTTTAACCCTATCCCAAACCTTAACCCTTATCTTAACCATTTGGAATGAATACCTAAACTGAATGTTTGAACCCTATCCCAAACCTTAACCCTTAACTTAACCATTTGGAATGAATACCTAAACTGAATGTTTGAACCCTATCCCAAACCTTAACCCTTAACTTAACCATTTGGAATGAATACCTAAACTGAATGTTTGAACCCTATCCCAAACCTTAACCCTTATCTTAACCATTTGGAATGAATACCTAAACTGAATGTTTGAACCCTATCCCAAACCTTAACCCTTAACTTAACCATTTGGAATGAATACCTAAACTGAATGTTTGAACCCTATCCCAAACCTTAACCCTTATCTTAACCATTTGGAATGAATACATAAACTGAATGTTTTAACCCTATCCCAAACCTTAACCCTTATCTTTACCATTTGGAATGAATACCTAAACTGAATGTTTGAACCCTATCCCAAACCTTAACCCTTAACTTAACCATTTGGAATGAATACCTAAACTGAATGTTTGAACCCTATCCCAAACCTTAACCCTTATCTTAACCATTTGGAATGAATACCTAAACTGATCGTTTTAACCCTATCCCAAACCTTAACCCTTATCTTAACCATTTGGAATGAATAGCTAAACTGAATGTTTTAACCCTATCCCAAACCTTAACCCTTAACTTAACCATTTGGAATGAATACCTAAACTGAATGTTTGAACCCTATCCCAAACCTTAACCCTTAACTTAACCATTTGGAATGAATACCTAAACTGAATGTTTGAACCCTATCCCAAACCTTAACCCTTATCTTAACCATTTGGAATGAATAACTAAACTGAATGTTTTAACCCTATCCCAAACCTTAACCCTTATCTTAACCATTTGGAATGAATACCTAAACTGAATGTTTTAACCCTATCCCAAACCTTAACCCTTAACTTAACCATTTGGAATGAATACCTAAACTGAATGTTTGAACCCTATCCCAAACCTTAACCCTTATCTTAACCATTTGGAATGAATACCTAAACTGAATGTTTTAACCCTATCCCAAACCTTAACCCTTAACTTAACCATTTGGAATGAATAACTAAACTGAATGTTTGAACCCTATCCCAAACCTTAACCCTTATCTTAACCATTTGGAATGAATACCTAAACTGAATGTTTGAACCCTATCCCAAACCTTAACCCTTAACTTAACCATTTGGAATGAATACCTAAACTGAATGTTTGAACCCTATCCCAAACCATAACCCTTATCTTAACCATTTGGAATGAATACCTAAACTGAATGTTTGAACCCTATCCCAAACCTTAACCCTTATCTTAACCATTTGGAATGAATACCTAAACTGAATGTTTGAACCCTATCCCAAACCTTAACCCTTATCTTAACCATTTGGAATGAATACATAAACTGAATGTTTTAACCCTATCCCAAACCTTAACCCTTATCTTTACCATTTGGAATGAATACCTAAACTGAATGTTTGAACCCTATCCCAAACCTTAACCCTTAACTTAACCATTTGGAATGAATACCTAAACTGAATGTTTGAACCCTATCCCAAACCTTAACCCTTATCTTAACCATTTGGAATGAATACCTAAACTGAATGTTTGAACCCTATCCCAAACCTTAACCCTTATCTTAACCATTTGGAATGAATACCTAAACTGAATGTTTTAACCCTATCCCAAACCTTAACCCTTATCTTAACCATTTGGAATGAATACCTAAACTGAATGTTTAACCCTATCCCAAACCTTAACCCTTAACTTAACCATTTGGAATGAATACCTAAACTGAATGTTTGAACCCTATCCCAAACCATAACCCTTATCTTAACCATTTTGGAATGAATACCTAAACTGAATGTTTGAACCCTATCCCAAACCTTAACCCTTATCTTAACCATTTGGAATGAATACCTAAACTGAATGTTTGAACCCTATCCCAAACCTTAACCCTTATCTTAACCATTTGGAATGAATACCTAAACTGAATGTTTGAACCCTATCCCAAACCTTAACCCTTATCTTAACCATTTGGAATGAATACCTAAACTGAATGTTTTAACCCTATCCCAAACCTTAACCCTTAACTTAACCATTTGGAATGAATACCTAAACTGAATGTTTGAACCCTATCCCAAACCTTAACCCTTATCTTAACCATTTGGAATGAATACCTAAACTGAATGTTTGAACCCTATCCCAAACCTTAACCCTTATCTTAACCATTTGGAATGAATACCTAAACTGAACGTTTTAACCCTATCCCAAACCTTAACCCTTATCTTAACCATTTGGAATGAATACCTAAACTGAATGTTTTAACCCTATCCCAAACCTTAACCCTTAACTTAACCATTTGGAATGAATACCTAAACTGAATGTTTGAACCCTATCCCAAACCTTAACCCTTAACTTAACCATTTGGAATGAATACCTAAACTGAATGTTTGAACCCTATCCCAAACCTTAACCCTTATCTTAACCATTTGGAATGAATAACTAAACTGAATGTTTTAACCCTATCCCAAACCTTAACCCTTATCTTAACCATTTGGAATGAATACCTAAACTGAATGTTTTAACCCTATCCCAAACCTTAACCCTTAACTTAACCATTTGGAATGAATACCCAAACTGAATGTTTGAACCCTATCCCAAACCTTAACCCTTATCTTAACCATTTGGAATGAATACCTAAACTGAATGTTTTAACCCTATCCCAAACCTTAACCCTTAACTTAACCATTTGGAATGAATAACTAAACTGAATGTTTTAACCCTATCCCAAACCTTAACCCTTATCTTAACCATTTGGAATGAATACCTAAACTGAATGTTTTAACCCTATCCCAAACCTTAACCCTTAACTTAACCATTTGGAATGAATACCTAAACTGAATGTTTGAACCCTATCCCAAACCATAACCCTTATCTTAACCATTTGGAATGAATACCTAAACTGAATGTTTTAACCCTATCCCAAACCTTAACCCTTAACTTAACCATTTGGAATGAATACCTAAACTGAATGTTTGAACCCTATCCCAAACCATAACCCTTATCTTAACCATTTGGAATGAATACCTAAACTGAATGTTTGAACCCTATCCCAAACCTTAACCCTTATCTTAACCATTTGGAATGAATACCTAAACTGAATGTTTGAACCCTATCCCAAACCTTAACCCTTATCTTAACCATTTGGAATGAATACCTAAACTGAATGTTTGAACCCTATCCCAAACCTTAACCCTTATCTTAACCATTTGGAATGAATACCTAAACTGAATGTTTTAACCCTATCCCAAACCTTAACCCTTAACTTAACCATTTGGAATGAATAACTAAACTGAATGTTTGAACCCTATCCCAAACCTTAACCCTTATCTTAACCATTTGGAATGAATACCTAAACTGAATGTTTTAACCCTATCCCAAACCTTAACCCTTATCTTAACCATTTGGAATGAATACCTAAACTGAATGTTTTAACCCTATCCCAAACCTTAACCCTTAACTTAACCATTTGGAATGAATACCTAAACTGAATGTTTGAACCCTATCCCAAACCTTAACCCTTATCTTAACCATTTGGAATGAATACCTAAACTGAATGTTTGAACCCTATCCCAAACCTTAACCCTTATCTTAACCATTTGGAATGAATACCTAAACTGAATGTTTTAACCCTATCCCAAACCTTAACCCTTATCTTAACCATTTGGAATGAATACCTAAACTGAATGTTTTAACCCTATCCCAAACCTTAACCCTTAACTTAACCATTTGGAATGAATACCTAAACTGAATGTTTGAACCCTATCCCAAACCATAACCCTTATCTTAACCATTTGGAATGAATACCTAAACTGAATGTTTGAACCCTATCCCAAACCTTAACCCTTATCTTAACCATTTGGAATGAATACCTAAACTGAATGTTTGAACCCTATCCCAAACCTTAACCCTTAACTTAACCATTTGGAATGAATACCTAAACTGAATGTTTGAACCCTATCCCAAACCTTAACCCTTATCTTAACCATTTGGAATGAATACCTAAACTGAATGTTTTAACCCTATCCCAAACCTTAACCCTTAACTTAACCATTTGGAATGAATACCTAAACTGAATGTTTAAACCCTATCCCAAACCTTAACCCTTAACTTAACCATTTGGAATGAATACCTAAACTGAATGTTTGAACCCTATCCCAAACCTTAACCCTTATCTTAACCATTTGGAATGAATACCTAAACTGAATGTTTTAACCCTATCCCAAACCTTAACCCTTATCTTAACCATTTGGAATGAATACCTAAACTGAATGTTTTAACCCTATCCCAAACCTTAACCCTTAACTTAACCATTTGGAATGAATACCTAAACTGAATGTTTGAACCCTATCCCAAACCTTAACCCTTATCTTAACCATTTGGAATGAATACCTAAACTGAATGTTTGAACCCTATCCCAAACCTTAACCCTTAACTTAACCATTTGGAATGAATACCTAAACTGAATGTTTGAACCCTATCCCAAACCTTAACCCTTATCTTAACCATTTGGAATGAATACCTAAACTGAATGTTTTAACCCTATCCCAAACCTTAACCCTTATCTTAACCATTTGGAATGAATACCTAAACTGAATGTTTTAACCCTATCCCAAACCTTAACCCTTAACTTAACCATTTGGAATGAATACCTAAACTGAATGTTTGAACCCTATCCCAAACCTTAACCCTTAACTTAACCATTTGGAATGAATACCTAAACTGAATGTTTGAACCCTATCCCAAACCTTAACCCTTATCTTAACCATTTGGAATGAATACCTAAACTGAATGTTTGAACCCTATCCCAAACCTTAACCCTTAGCTTAACCATTTGGAATGAATACCTAAACTGAATGTTTGAACCCTATCCCAAACCTTAACCCTTAACTTAACCATTTGGAATGAATACCTAAACTGAATGTTTGAACCCTATCCCAAACCTTAACCCTTAACTTAACCATTTGGAATGAATACCTAAACTGAATGTTTGAACCCTATCCCAAACCTTAACCATTATCTTAACCATTTGGAATGAATACCTAAACTGAATGTTTTAACCCTATCCCAAACCTTAACCCTTAACTTAACAATTTGGAATGAATACCTAAACTGAATGTTTGAACCCCATTCAAAACCTTAACTTTGAAACGACATTATGCTAAGCAGGAGGACTTAACCCAAGCTGTCAAAAACACTTTGGCATTTTATGTTTGAAGCAATTTCGAAAGTTGACGTTTGGAGAAAGAGGGATAAATGTCAGAATCTGAAGTCAAATTGGTAACACCATGAGATCTTGATGGTGACATCTAATCCAATAATCAGTTTCTAATTTGTATGAAATGTTTTGGCCCCTCTTCTCCGCCAGCTCTCTGCTCCTTTCAGTCTAAACTGTGGTGATGAGAACCGTTAACAATCCCAGACAGGCTCTGAGTCAGCACATTCATCTGAATGAAAAACACTTCAGCATGATAACCTACAGTAACATTCTCTTTGCAGTTCTAGTCTATGCTAGCCAATTGTGCAGTGATGTCGATGGTTGATGGTAACGTCCTTAGAATCTTTGAAGGTGTTATACCACTTGTGTGTGTTCGTTTTCATGGTGTGTCTCTTCTCTAAAGGGTAGGATGGAGAGTGAATGTGTGTGTGTGTTTTGGGTCCTCTGCAGCCTGAGGCAGGGGTCTGTGTTTTGGGGTCACTATGAGGGTCCAGGATGGAATTACCTGTCTGCCCCCTCTCAGACCCCCCTGATAGACCCTCAGGCACTGTCTCACTCAGACACCATTTCTCCCCAACCCCTCCATCTACAGCTTCTACAACCTGCAGACCTGTTGACTGGAATGCTGAATAGTATCGACCAACCTTATGGTAGTCTCTTCATATTCTCAGAAAAGGGCACAACAATGTTCTTAAAAATGGGAAAAAAAAGCTCTGTCTCCGCCAGAGACTTGAACTGGATCGCACATTAGTTAGGTCTGCGCTCTCCTTTTTCCTTAGTGTGTGTGTTTGTGTGCGTGTGTGTGTGGTCCAACCAGGTCCAGGGAATCCCCCTAAAATGTGTGTCCATCACTGCTTCATCTTGCTTTCTTTTCTAGTGTTAACCAATCCAGTGTTTTCTTGGTTGGTTAAGGTATTGACGTGTGTGTGTGTTTTTTTGGGGCTGGGGGCAGATTTAGGGATGACTGATGTGTTGTGAGTGTTGCTGAGGGACACCTGAGACTGGTTTAGGATCAGATAGATATCACTCCATCAGACTAGAGTTACAGAGAGAGGGAGGGAGAGGCAGAAGAGAGGGGAGACAGCAATGTGTGTGTGTGTGTGTGTGTGTGTGTGTGTGTGTGTGTGTGTGTGTGTGTGTGTGTGTGTGTGTGTGTGTGTGTGTGTGTGTGGTGTGTGTCAGGTAAGAATGTAAGTGTCTGCAGGTGAAAAATGAGGGAGCTGTTTTGTAGACAGCACTAGTGTAATTAGTAACACACCACACAGAGAGAGGGGTTGGGATGGAGGGTGGGGTTAGGTTTCTCGCTGGGAATTAGGTGAGTGTGATCTTTCCAGTTGGTCTTTCTTTAACCTTTAGTATACAAGACCCAGCACAGTCTCCAAGCCCATGTACCAAATACTCATTACGGCTTCAGAGGAACAGCTCCTTCCAGACCCTTGTCCTCCTCCATCTCGTCCCCCTCTCCCCTCTCCCTTTTCCCGTCTCCCCCTGCGTATGCGGTGTGTGTGTTATGACTTGTTTGGGTCTCTGGTATTATGACAACACGCCAAAGGCACATTACTGTCAGCCTGGAATCACACTTAGAGACCCACAGGGAGGGAGAGGGGGAGAGGAGAGAGGGATGGAGGGAGGGAGGGAGGGGGAAGGAAAGGAGGAAAACTAATTCAATACTAATTGTCTCTTGCTCTGTTTTGAGATGCCTGTGAGGAAGGACAGACCAGAGAGAGGGAGAGAGAAAAAAGAGAGAGACAAAGAGTGAGTGAAAGAAAGAGTGAGAGCGACAGACACACACACACACACACACACACACACACACACACACACACACACACACACACACACACACACACACACACACACACACACACACACACAAACAAGAAATATAGAAAGACACAAAGATCTAAAGAGACAAGAAGCATTATGAAAGCTCTGAAAGCCACCAACACACTCCCTCTCAACCCTATCTCCCAATCGCTTTCTTTCTCCCTGTCTCTCTCCAACTTTCTCCTCTCTCCCTTTCTCTGGTAGTCGTGTGTGTGTGTGTGTGTGTGTGTGTGTGTGTGTGTGTGTGTGTGTGTGTGTGTGTGTGCTGTGATACTCAGAGCGACACAGGCCCATTTAGACACACAGACACCTGAGCTTGAGCTCTGAGGAGACGGATTAAGACCAACATTCCCCCTGCCTGCTTCCTACCAATTTACACCCACCTCCCTCCTTCATCCCTTTCTCCCTCCTGTCTGACCCCTCCCTCCCTCTCTCCCCCTTACCCCTCCATTCCTCCCTCCTTTCTTCCCAGGTCAAGTCCTCACAGTATCTCCTTCCCCAGCTAACAATTCTAGGGAGAGAATTGTTCTTGCACTGTTCCCATGAAACAAGTCAAGAACAATATCTTATATTCTGAGACATGCAACCATGTTCTGTGTACGTTTAGTAGAACGTTGATGGAATATTCTCCTAACCCTCAGAAAACTGGACACATGAATGTTCTTGCAACGTCCAATGAAACGTGTCTAGAACATGACTATGTTCCAATCTGAGAACATGGCAACCACACGTTGGGTTTCATAACCCCCCATCGCACTGACCCAGGCCTTATTAAACATAGCACCCCCACAGGACTTGCACGCACGCACGCACACACACACACACGCACACACGCACGCACGCACGCACGCACGCACGCACGCACGCACGCACGCACGCACGCACGCACGCACGCACGCACGCACGCACACACAGATACACACAGACACACATGACTGCTGCTATGGGTCCTTTAAGAGAGGGAATTGTGCAGCTCCATAGTAAAACCCTTTCTTTTAGCATCCCCCTGTGAATATATCCCACATTCATTACCCCCACTCAAAAATGACTATCCCCATTCTCACATCCGCTATTCCCATTTCCATGGTGATGGCTGGGCTCCATCTGGGGGTTCCTGAGGAATATGGATCCTAGGAAAGATTGAGTTCCCCAACATTCCGAAGGGGGGGCGAACAGGGAAGGAGAGCGTGATGGAGAGAAGCATTAGAGCAGAGTTACAGCACCTCCACTCTCTGGTGTCACCTTTCACTCACACACAAGTAACTGAAGCAATACAAACTTATATACTTGTTAAGGTTGACTCTTTATGAGTGGTGAAGTTTGGGGAGCAGGGGTTGCAGAGGTTTTCATTGCTGCCTCAGCCATAGGGCCAGTAGCCCCACAGCACCACAGGTTTCAGGTGTTCTGGTACCAGCAGGATATCCTGTGTCCTCAACAAAACTGTCAATAACCACACCACTATCAGGGTGCAACAACTGTCCGTCTGTCTCTCTCCTCTTTTCTCTCTCCCCTTTATTGTCTTCTCTCTCTCTCGCTCCCCCCTCTCTCTGTCTCTCTGTCTCTCTCCCACCTCTCTCTCTCTCGCTCCCCCCTCTCTCTGTCTCTCTCCCACCTCTCTCTCTCTCGCTCCCCCTCTCTCTGTCTCTCTGTCTCTATCCCACCTCTCTCTCTCTCGCTCCCCCCTCTCTCTGTCTCTCTGTCTCTCTCCCACCTCTCTCTCTCTCGCTCCCCCCTCTCTCTGTCTCTCTGTCTCTCTCCCACCTCTCTCTCTCTCTCGCTCTCAGGCCTCATCTCCTCCTGAGTGTCTGTCAGCACCTCAGCCATCCGCACTGATCTTATCGCTCAATTACTGCACCCTGTGCATTCCTTCTAACCACACACACACACACAAACACGTGCACGTTTGAACACACATGCACTCACCGCACGTATATGCAAACACGTGCGCGCACATAAACACACAAACACACACATGCACTCCCCCCCCAATGGGTCACACCTGCGTAATGCTAAATGCTTTATATTGCTGAGGTGGTAACTAGATCCCATGTCTTAGTTGTCACTCCTTTTCAGACATTGAATTAAGTCACACATAGTTTTAGCTAAAACACCATAATCTGGTCAAATGACCAGATTAATTCTGTGCTGTAATGTAAAGTCCTACCATTTTGTTTATTCACAGTGCAGTACACACAGACACAGACACAGGCACGCACACAGAGACACACACACACACAAGCACACGCACACATATGTGCTTGTGTGTGTGTTAATCATACAGGGAGCTGACCGTGGCATCATGGGAAATTACAAAGTGGGGGGACACCTGGAGCATGCTGGGAGAGAGGGACGAATGGGACCAAGGGCGCAGGAGTGTAAACAACCCCATCCACCCCTTCAACACCACTTATACACACGCATACAAACACAGTCTGACACACTGTAATATTCACCTCCCCACCCACACAGTGCACACATACAAACACAGTCTGACACACTGTAATATTCACCTCCCCACCCACACAGTACACACATACAAACACAGTCTGACACACTGTAATATTCACCTCCCCACCCACACAGTGCACACATACAAACACAGTCTGACACACTGTAATATTCACCTCCCCACCCACACAGTGCACACATACAAACACAGTCTGACACACTGTAATATTCACCTCCCTACCCACACAGTACACACATACAAACACAGTCTGACACACTGTAATATTCACCTCCCCACCCACACAGTGCACACATACAAACACAGTCTGACACACTGTAATATTCACCTCCCCACCCACACAGTGCAAACACAGTCACATACAAACACAGTCTGACACACTGTAATATTCACCTCCCCACCCACACAGTACACACATACAAACACAGTCTGACACACTGTAATATTCACCTCCCCCACCCACACAGTGCACACATACAAACACAGTCTGACACAGTCTGACACTCTGTAATATTCACCTCCCCACCCACACAGTGCACACATACAAACACAGTCTGACACTGTAATATTCACCTCCCCACCCACACAGTGCACACATACAAACACAGTCTGACACACTGTAATATTCACCTCCCCACCCACACAGTACACACATACACTCACACTCAGACACACTGTAATATTCACCTCCCCACCCACACAGTGCACACATACAAACACAGTCTGACACACTGTAATATTCACCTCCCCACCCACACAGTACACACATACAAACACAGTCTGACACACTGTAATATTCACCTCCCCACCCACACAGTACACACATACAAACACAGTCTGACACACTGTAATATTCACCTCCCCACCCACACAGTGCACACATACAAACACAGTCTGACACACTGTAATATTCACCTCCCCACCCACACAGTGCACACATACAAACACAGTCTGACACACTGTAATATTCACCTCCCCACCCACACAGTACACACATACAAACACAGTCTGACACACTGTAATATTCACCTCCCCACCCACACAGTACACACATACACTCACACTCAGACACACTGTAATATTCACCTCCCCACCCACACAGTACACACATACAAACACAGTCTGACACACTGTAATATTCACCTCCCCACCCACACAGTACACACATACAAACACAGTCTGACACACTGTAATATTCACCTCCCCACCCACACAGTGCACACATACAAACACAGTCTGACACACTGTAATATTCACCTCCCCACCCACACAGTACACACATACAAACACAGTCTGACACACTGTAATATTCACCTCCCCACCCACACAGTACACACATACAAACACAGTCTGACACACTGTAATATTCACCTCCCCACCCACACAGTACACACATACAAACACAGTCTGACACACTGTAATATTCACCTCCCCACCCACACAGTACACACATACAAACACAGTCTGACACACTGTAATATTCACCTCCCCACCCACACAGTACACACATACAAACACAGTCTGACACACTGTAATATTCACCTCCCCACCCACACAGTACACACATACAAACACAGTCTGACACACTGTAATATTCACCTCCCCACCCACACAGTACACACATACAAACACAGTCTGACACACTGTAATATTCACCTCCCCACCCACACAGTACACACATACAAACACAGTCTGACACACTGTAATATTCACCTCCCCACCCACACAGTACACACATACAAACACAGTCTGACACACTGTAATATTCACCTCCCCACCCACACAGTACACACATACAAACACAGTCTGACAAAGGCTGTGTCCCAATCCAAAGGCAGCTGCCTGCTGTCTACCTGCCTCCAAAGCTGCCTACCTTAGTAGGTAACACTTTTGCAGTACATTTGAAGGCAACATCACATGACAACGACATTCACATTCCACCGAGCACGAGACGTTTGTTTACATTGTAGCCACTGTAGCAGTATGAACAACTAGTGCTAGCAATTCCCAAAATGGAACAATCCCAACAGGGAAATATCTGACACGAATAAGAAGTAACATAATTGATCTCCTTAGTGCCTGTTAATGAATGTAGCTGACACAGACCAGCATAATTATCCTACGGCATAGGGTCCTCCTCTCACATATTGCTTGGTCTGCTGTTCCATCATTGTGGACATGACAGGTAAGCTTGCATGCATGAGACAGGATAAAGAATGTAGATAGTTAAAGAATGATTATTAGCCAGAATAGTGACATCTCACTGTGAAACTAATATTGCATTAGAGTTGCTAATATTTTTTCTGTGAGTAGGTTTAGATTTGGATTCATTCATACAACTATCACACCCGTGCATGTTATTTAATGACACCGATGTTCAACATAATATGGTTTTATATTCTTTGACAACTAATATTGGAAGGTGATATGATGCAATCTAACTAGATTAGAAGGCCTAGGCTACTTCATCCTAATGTAAGCTAAATGCATTGGATACAAATACTGGCATGTGATAAAGGACATGTCCAATATAATTATACAAATGCAAATCAAACAAGAATATATATTCAATGAAATGAATACAGCATTGTAATATTGATGCCTTTTGTCTTTCCTTGCAGGGGTTTAGACAAATTAACATCAGGCACCAGGTGCCCAAGCCTCAAAATCTGAAACGTGGAGACACTTGTCATTTTTAATAAATGTAATTTTTTTTTTTGCAGTTTTCCTGTATCTGTGCATGAGTCCTTAAAACACAGTCCATTGTACAAAATAAGTCATTCCCTAATGAGGGCCAGGGAGATTAACCTCCAACATTCATAAGCTTGTTCAGTACATGAGAACAAATTTACTTGTGGTCGCCACAGGTTTTTTTTTATACACAGGACAGTAGTTTACAAGATTTTGTTCCAGCCCTTTACTAAAAGCTCATTTCAATTCATTGTGGTCTAGGTTGAAGACTTGCACACAGTGAAATCCCCTGGGACAGAAATCACATCTGTATTTTAGAATGAGCTTAACATGGGTGAATCTATTTCTATCTAACATTGTGATATTGCACAGTCCTAAATAATACCCTGAGATATGGTCATTATCCTGGTGACTGGCAGGTTCCAGACAAGTTCTTTACATCTGCAGGGTGTCAGGGTGAGATGTTCTTCAACCTGGAACAAGCAGACACAAGGGGGAAGAAATGAACCTCACTGCTCAAATTTCAGTGCTGGTTCAAGTCGTTGAACCACAACTACCTTTCTTTATTCATGTGCAATTGTTTTGTTAACAGTTTTGAATAATTTTTCAGGCTTGTTCAGTTGTTTCCAGTAAGAGTAGAATAACTTAGCCTCTAATTTGAATTAGTAACACCAAACACAATAGGGGAAGGGAAAGTGACAAGAGAAAGTTAGCTACTGTTAAGTTTAGGTAAACAGACACTGCTAACTAGCAAGCAAGGTTGCTAAACAGACTCATTAACAGAATGGACAAATAACTTGTCTGGCTAACGTAAACTCACCCCATTCCGTACAAATGTGCGCAACCGCAACATTCAAACGAGGCTACAAAGAAAACTAATGGGACTATAGCGAAAAATCGGGGGTGTGAACTAGGTTTCTACTCAAGTGTTGATCGACATGGTAATGGCTCTATAGTATTGGAGAAAAGTTGAAAAACACTGACACTCCGTTACATCGTGACGTATCATGTCATAACGTACAGCAGCATAAAGCAACTATTTCTGTCTTACAATCTCTCTCCACCAGGTGTAGCACTTCTCTCATCCTTTAAAAACAAGAAATGGACAGTGACGGGGGTAAGGGGGGATACCTAGTCATTTTTTTTGTCATCATTGCATGCGATCATCATTCTCAAAGCCGCTGTTTATCTCTAAGATCACTTTAGCACCGCCCTAAAAACCAGATTCAAATTCGACACAAACCTTCAAATAGGTATGTAATTACACAACTCTTTATAGTGTTTTATTTACATTTTAGAGGCGATAAGGTGGTAAGTTGGATAGATCGAGTGAAAAAAAAGGAATTTTCCCACACAACATCTCTCCTTCTCACTATCACGCATTAGTTTTGCTTCCCCACCCACCATTTTTTATAATGACCCTATGGGTCTCATTGCCTGCTTAAATTATGCAGAAACGGGCAGCGTTTAGGTCATGTAATTGATTCTGTTGGAAAGGGGAGAAATTGTGCTTTACAATGGTATTGACATTACAGTTGATCTGGAAGTATTACGTTTTTGGGGCGCTAAAATAAGGGCAATTGTACGGACCCTTATGCACAGTTGGCTACATTTCCCCAAATTTTCATCAGATGTTGTAATTTTTTAAAGCATATCTTACCTCCAAACCATTTGGGATGGACTTTTTTCTCCTGCCAACCCAATATAATCAATGGACTGAAACGGAATCAGGTGCCCTCTTGTCCCTGAAAACAAATGGGAATAAATATTTGCTACATGTCATTAGCTGGCGGCAAATCCACCAAATAATGATTTAAAAACTGTCCGGGTCTTCACAATTGACATGTTGCTGAATCTATGATGAGGTCTAGTTAGTTAGTTTAGTGGTTCATCTCCAAAAAGCCGATAAGCAGGACGAGATCGCTTACTAATGGAAATGTTAGCTAGCTAGCTTGGCAACGGGCTGTTAAACAACAGTTACTCAACATTTTTGAGCCCTCTTTTTGTAGTGCGTTGGTCGGTCAGTTTTATGCGATGATTTGAATGTTGTGTGGTAATAGTGTGGTGATTTTAGAACTTGCAAGCCTTCACATAATATGCAAATTAGTTGATTTTGCTCAAAAACAATTGCAAATAGGCCACCCAGACTATTTGCATTGCCCCCCCTCCCCTCTTTTACACTGCTGCTACTCTCTGCTATTATCTATGTATAGTCACTTTAATAGCAGTACCTACATGTACGTATTACCTTAATTACCTCGACTAACCGGTGCCCCCGCACATTGACTCTGTACCAGTACCCCCTGTATATAGCCTCGCTATTGTTATTTTATTGCTGCTCTTTAATTATTTGTTACTTTTCTTTATTCTTTTTTAGGTATTTTTCTTAAAACTGCAATGTTGGTTAAGGGCTTGTAAGTAAGCATTTCACTGTAAGGTTGTGTTCACCTGTTGTGTTCGGCACATGTGACAAGTACAATTTGATTTGAATCCCCAAAGCCTAGAGGAGTTGTATAATATACTCTCCTAGTCTTCTACGCCGTCTCTGCCCACTTGCTGTGTATATTATTATTGCTATGTTTTATTGCACTTTCTCCAGTTCCCCAGAGTTTCCCTTAATAGAAGGTGATCTCTGTAGCAGACAGCTTGTCAGAGGTAATATGAGTTAGAGGACTGGGACACACGCACGCACGCACGCACGCACGCACGCACACGCACGCACGCACGCACGCACGCACGCACACACACACACACACACACACACACACACACACACACACACACACACACACACACACACACACACACACACATCCCACTTTCTATGAATGAAGCCAGAGGCCCTCTGTGTGAGTCCAGATCCTTATAGAAGAATCCTGTTCTGTTCTTTTCTGGCCTTCTAGGACCTGGCCTGACTTGTGACATCACCAGGCGGTAAGTTAGTTAATAGACCAATAAAAAAGAGAGTTCCAAACCTCTCTGCCATTATCAGCTAGTTTTAAGTCCTGCCATTATCAGTCCTAGAAAAGTTCTTGCTTGAGAAATTGCTTTTTGCTAAAAAAACATTTGAGTGTCTTTTTGATCATTTTAATTGAAAACAATCACAGTAGGTACTTAATCGTTATTCAGACATGATATAATATTGAGTTAAAAACAGCTGCAATGGACCTTTAATAACACAAGATAGAACCAGGGAGATTGGACGTCTATCCATGTCCAGAGGACGTCGGGAAATGCCTTCAAAACCGGCCACTAGGGGCAACAGTGAGCACTATTACCATCAAGTAGGCTTGGGTTTTGGAACAGCGTTGTGGATGGGGATGGTGGATAGATGTGAGCTGTATTACCATCAAGTAGGCTTGGGTTTTGGAACAGCGTTGTGGATGGGGATGGTGGATAGACGTGAGCTGTATTACCATCAAGTAGACTTGGGTTTTGGAATGCTACCTTATATAATGTTACTTACCCTACATTATTCATCTCATATGCATATGTATATACTGTACTCTAGATCATCGACTGCATTCTTATGTCACTAGCCACTTTAACTATGCCACTTTGTTTACTTTGTCTACATACTCATCTCATATGTATATACTGTACTCGATACCATCTACTGTATGCTGCTCTGTACCATCACTCATTCATATATCCTTATGTACATATTCCTTATCCCCTTACACTGTGTATAAGACAGTAGTTTTGGAATTGTTAGTTAGATTACATGTTGGTTATCACTGCATTGTCGGAACTAGAAGCACAAGCATTTCGCTACACTCGCATTAACATCTGCTAACCATGTGTATGTGACAAATACAATTTGATTTGATTTGATTTGAGCGTTGTGGATGGGGATGGTGGATAGACGTGAGCTGTATTACCATCAAGTAGGCTTGGGTTTTGGAACAGCGTTGTGGATGGGGATGGTGGATAGACGTGAGCTGTATTACCATCAAGTAGGCTTGGGTTTTGGAACAGCGTTGTGGATGGGGATGGTGGATAGACGTGAGCTGTATTACCATCAAGTAGACTTGGGTTTTGGAACAGCGTTGTGGATGGGGATGGTGGATAGACGTGAGCTGTATTACCATCAAGTAGACTTGGGTTTTGGAACAGCGATGGGGATGGTGGATAGACGTGAGCTGTATTACCATCAAGTAGGCTTGGGTTTTGGAACAGCGTTGTGGATGGGGATGGTGGATAGACGTGAGCTGTATTACCATCAAGTAGGCTTGGGTTTTGGAATAGCGTTGTGGATGGGGATGGTGGATAGACGTGAGCTGTATTACCATCAAGTAGGCCTGGGTTTTGGAACAGCGTTGTGGATGGGGATGGTGGATAGACGTGAGCTGTATTACCATCAAGTAGACTTGGGTTTTGGAACAGCGTTGTGGATGGGGATGGTGGATAGACGTGAGCTGTATTACCATCAAGTAGACTTGGGTTTTGGAACAGCGTTGTGGATGGGGATGGTGGATAGACGTGAGTTGTATTACCATCAAGTAGACTTGGGTTTTGGAACAGCGTTGTGGATGGGGATGGTGGATAGACGTGAGCTGTATTACCATCAAGTAGACTTGGGTTTTGGAACAGCGTTGTGGATGGGGATGGTGGATAGACGTGAGCTGTATTACCATCTAGTAGACTTGGGTTTTGGAACAGCGTTGTGGATGGGGATGGTGGACGGGTATAATCCCACGACTCTGGATTACAAGGTTGTATATTGATCCCAGTCCAGGAGACTGATTTTTTTTACCCTATCCCAAACCTTAACCCTTACCGTAACCATTTGGAATGAGTGCCTAAACTTAACCCTTAACTTTGAAATGGAGAAATGGAACGATGCAGAGCAGCAGGAATTAACCCAGGGTGTCAAAAACACTTTGAAATTTGGAGCAAATTCAAAATGTGATGTTTGGAGAACATGGACGAAGTGAGACTGTGAGAGATTGTTCTAAGGACAGAATACTGTTGATGTTCTGATGAAACCTGTAGTGTGATGAACTCAAGCACCCCGCCCCTACGCCAGGAGCTGAGCAATGCCAGTACATCCCCCTCTGTCCTCTGTCTCTCATCCCCAGATGACCAATCTTCTGCTTGTCTGATCAAACAGGGTGAAGGGTGCTGAGTGTGTGTCTACTGTAGGTGAAACAGAGACAATTTGTCCTCTCCTCCCACTACAGCTATCTCTAGGTCTCTTTCCTCCAGTGCTCAGCATCAAAGAGAATGAGAAATAAGGAGAAGAGAAGAGACAAAGAGAGAGGTAACTTCACACCCTCACAGTTCACAGCATCTAATTAGATCTACTCTCTCTTTCAACATCTAAGTTTGCGTCAGTCACGGTGGTCAGGTATTCTGCCACTGTGTACTCTCAAATAGCATTCTAGTTTGCTTTGTATTATTGTAAATCCTTTCCATAGTGTCAGTAATTATCTTTTTGTTTTCTCATGATTTGGTTGGGTCTAATTGTGTTGCTGTCCTGGGGCTCTTTTGGGTCTGTTTGTGTTTGTGAACAGAGCCCCAGGACCAGCTTGCTTAGGGGACTCTTCTCCAGGTTCATTTCTCTGTAGGTGTTGGCTTTGTTATGGAAGGTTTGGGAATCTCTTCCTTTTAGGTGGTTGTATAATTTAACAACTCTTTTCTGGATTTTGATCATTAGCGGCTATCGGCCTAATTCTGTTCTGCATGCTCTATTTGGTGTTTTACGTTGTACACAGAGGATATTTTTTGCAGAATTCTGCAAGCAGTCTCAATTTGGTGTTTGCCCCATTTTGTGAATTCTTGGTTGGTGAGCGGACCCACTCACTCACTCACTCACTCACTCACTCACTCACTCACTCACTCACTCACTCACTCACTCACTCACTCACTCACTCACTCACTCACTCACTCACTCACTCACTCACTCACTCACTCACTCACACACTCACACACAAACAAACACCCAGACTTACTCACTTCCCTCACGCCTGACCCCCTGCCCCATACAAATACTGAATAAATTAGAGGGAAATCCCAATGGTCCTCTCTCTCTCACATACACACAGATGCACACACACACAGATTGGGTGTGTAGTAGTAGAGTTTCCAGAGAGCCACCCTGGGAGTAGAAGGGGTCTGGGCCTGCTCATACACCTGTCAGTAGGGAACACTACTGACACCTGTCTGCATACCTGTCTGTAGGGAACACTACTGACACCTGTCTGCATACCTGTCTGTAGGAACACTACTGACACCTGTCTGCATACCTGTCTGTAGGAACACTACAGACACCTGTCTGCATACCTGTCTGTAGGGAACACTACTGGCACCTGTCTGCATACCTGTCTGTAGGGAACACTACTGACACCTGTCTGCATACCTGTCTGTAGGAACACTACTGACACCTGTCTGCATACCTGTCAGTAGGGAACACTACTGACACCTGTCTGCATACCTGTCTGTAGGGAACACTACTGACACCTGTCTGCATACCTGTCTATAGGGAACACTACTGACACCTGTCTGCATACCTGTCTGTAGGAACACTACTGACACCTGTCTGCATACCTGTCAGTAGGGAACACTACTGACACCTGTCTGCATACCTGTCTGTAGGGAACACTACTGACACCTGTCTGCATACCTGTCTGTAGGGAACACTACTGACACCTGTCTGCATACCTGTCTGTAGGGAACACTACTGACACCTGTCTGCATACCTGTCTGTAGGAACACTACTGACACCTGTCTGCATACCTGTCTGTAGGGAACACTACTGACACCTGTCTGCATACCTGTCTGTAGGGAACACTACTGACACCTGTCTGCATACCTGTCTGTAGGGAACACTACTGACACCTGTCTGCATACCTGTCTGTAGGGAACACTACTGACACCTGTCTGCATACCTGTCTGTAGGAACACTACTGACACCTGTCTGCATACCTGTCTGTAGGGAACAATACTGACAACAGTCTGCATACCTGTCTGTAGGGAACACTACTGACACCTGTCTGCATACCTGTCTGTAGGGAACACTACTGACACCTGTCTGCATACCTGTCTGTAGGGAACACTACTGACACCTGTCTGCATACCTGTCTGTAGGAACACGACTGACACCTGTCTGCATACCTGTCTGTAGGAACACTACTGACACCTGTCTACTACCTGCCTGTCTGTAGGGAACACTACTGGCACCTGTCTGCATACCTGTCTGTAGGAACACTACTGACACCTGTCTACCTGCCTGTCTGTAGGGAACACTACTGACACCTGTCTACCTGCCTGTCTGTAGGAACACTACTGACACCTGTCTGCATACCGGTCTGCAGGAACACTACTGACACCTGTCTACCTGCCTGTCTATAGGAACACTACTGACACCTGTCTGCATACCTGTCTGTAGGAACACTACGGACACCTGTCTGCATACCTGTCTGCATACCTGTCTGTAGGAACACTACTGACATCTGTCTATCTGCCTGTCTGTAGGGAACACTACTGACACCTGCCTACCTGCTTGTCTGTAGGGTACACTACTTACACATTTCTACATGCCTGTCTGTAGGGAACACTACTGACACCTGTCTACCTGCTTGTCTGTAGGGAACATTACTGACACCTGTCTACCTGCCTGTCTGTAGGGAACACTACTGACATCTGTCTACCTGCTTGTCTGTAGGGAACACTACTGACATCTGTCTACCTCCCTGTCTGTAGCGAACACTACTGACATCTATCTACCTGCCTGTCTGTAGGGAACACTACTGACATCTGTCTACCTGCCTGTCTGTAGGGAACACTACTGGCATCTGTCTACCTGCCTGTCTGTAGGGAACACAACTGACATCTGTCTACCTGCCTGTCTGTAGGGAACACTACTGACATCTGTCTACCTGCCTGTCTGTAAGAAACACTACTGATACCTGTCTACCTGCTTGTCTGTAGGGAACACTACTGATACCTGTCTACCTGCCTGTCTGTAGGGAACACTACTGATACCTGTCTACCTGCCTGTCTGTAGGGAACACTACTGATACCTGTCTACCTGCTTGTCTGTAGGGAACACTACTGACATCTGTCAACCTGCCTATCTGTAGGGAACACTACTGACATCTGTCTACCTGCCTGTCTGTAGAGAACACTACTGACACCTGTCTACCTGTCTACATGCCTGTCTGTAGGGAACACTACTGACACCTGTCTACCTGTCTACATGCCTGTCTGTAGGGAACACTACTGACATCTGTCTACCTGCCTGTCTGTAGAGAACACTACTGACACCTGTCTACCTGTCTACATGCCTGTCTGTAGGGAACACTACTGACACCTGTCTACCTGCTTGTCTGTAGGGAACACTACTGACATCTGTCTACCTGCCTGTCTGTAGAGAACACTACTGACACCTGTCTACTTGTCTACATGCCTGTCTGTAGGGAACACTACTGACACCTGTCTACCTGTCCACATGCCTGTCTGTAGGGAACACTACTGACACCTGTCTACCTGTCTACCTGCCTGTCTGTAGGGAACACTACTGATACCTGTCTACCTGCCTGTCTGTAGGGAACACTACTGACACCTGTCTACCTGCCTGTCTGTAGGGAACACTACTGATACCTGTCTACCTGCTTGTCTGTAGGGAACACTACTGACATCTGTCAACCTGCCTATCTGTAGGGAACACTACTGACATCTGTCTACCTGCCTGTCTGTAGAGAACACTACTGACACCTGTCTACCTGTCTACATGCCTGTCTGTAGGGAACACTACTGACGCCTGTCTACCTGTCTACATGCCTGTCTGCAGGGAACACTACTGACACCTGTCTACCTGCTTGTCTGTAGGGAACACTACTGACATCTGTCTACCTGCCTGTCTGTAGAGAACACTACTGACACCTGTCTACCTGTCTACATGCCTGTCTGTAGGGAACACTACTGACACCTGTCTACATGCCTGTCTGTAGAGAACACTACTGACACCTGTCTACCTGTCTACATGCCTGTCTGTAGGGAACACTACTGACACCTGTCTACCTGTCTACATGCCTGTCTGTAGGGAACACTACTGACACCTGTCTACCTGTCTACATGCCTGTCTGTAGGGAACACTACTGACACCTGTCTACATGCCTGTCTGTAGAGAACACTACTGACACCTGTCTACCTGTCTACATGCCTGTCTGTAGGGAACACTACTGACACCTGTCTACCTGTCTACATGCCTGTCTGTAGGGAACACTACGGACACCTGTCTACCTGTCTACATGCCTGTCTGTAGGGAACACTACTGACACCTGTCTACCTGTCTACATGCCTGTCTGTAGGGAACACTACTGACACCTGTCTACCTGTCTACATGCCTGTCTGTAGGGAACACTACTGACATCTGTCTACCTGCCTGTCTGTAGAGAACACTACTGACACCTGTCTACCTGTCTACATGCCTGTCTGTAGGGAACACTACTGACACCTGTCTACCTGCTTGTCTGTAGGGAACACTACTGACATCTGTCTACCTGCCTGTCTGTAGAGAACACTACTGACACCTGTCTACCTGTCTACATGCCTGTCTGTAGGGAACACTACTGACACCTGTCTACCTGTCTACATGCCTGTCTGTAGGGAACACTACTGACACCTGTCTACCTGTCTACCTGCCTGTCTGTAGGGAACACTACTGACACCTGTCTACCTGCTTGTCTGTAGGGAACACTACTGATACCTGTCTACCTGCCTGTCTGTAGGGAACACTACTGACACCTGTCTACCTGCCTGTCTGTAGGGAACACTACTGATACCTGTCTACCTGCTTGTCTGTAGGGAACACTACTGACATCTGTCAACCTGCCTATCTGTAGGGAACACTACTGACATCTGTCTACCTGCCTGTCTGTAGAGAACACTACTGACACCTGTCTACCTGTCTACATGCCTGTCTGTAGGGAACACTACTGACGCCTGTCTACCTGTCTACATGCCTGTCTGCAGGGAACACTACTGACACCTGTCTACCTGCTTGTCTGTAGGGAACACTACTGACACCTGTCTACCTGTCTACATGCCTGTCTGTAGGGAACACTACTGACACCTGTCTACATGCCTGTCTGTAGAGAACACTACTGACACCTGTCTACCTGTCTACATGCCTGTCTGTAGGGAACACTACTGACACCTGTCTACCTGTCTACATGCCTGTCTGTAGGGAACACTACTGACACCTGTCTACCTGTCTACATGCCTGTCTGTAGGGAACACTACTGACACCTGTCTACATGCCTGTCTGTAGAGAACACTACTGACACCTGTCTACCTGTCTACATGCCTGTCTGTAGGGAACACTACTGACACCTGTCTACCTGTCTACATGCCTGTCTGTAGGGAACACTACGGACACCTGTCTACCTGTCTACATGACTGTCTGTAGGGAACACTACTGACACCTGTCTACCTGTCTACATGCCTGTCTGTAGGGAACACTACTGACACCTGTCTACCTGTCTACATGCCTGTCTGTAGGGAACACTACTGACACCTGTCTACCTGTCTACATGCCTGTCTGTAGGGAACACTACTGACACCTGTCTACATGCCTGTCTGTAGGGAACACTACTGACACCTGTCTACCTGTCTACATGCCTGTCTGTAGGGAACACTACTGACACCTGTCTACCTGTCTACATGCCTGTCTGTAGGGAACACTACTGACACCTGTCTACCTGTCTACATGCCTGTCTGTAGGGAACACTACTGACACCTGTCTACATGCCTGTCTGTAGAGAACACTACTGACACCTGTCTACCTGTCTACATGCCTGTCTGTAGGGAACACTACTGACACCTGTCTACCTGTCTACATGCCTGTCTGTAGGGAACACTACTGACACCTGTCTACATGCCTGTCTGTAGGGAACACTACTGACACCTGTCTACCTGTCTACATGCCTGTCTGTAGGGAACACTACTGACACCTGTATACCTGTCTACATGCCTGTCTGTAGGGAACACTACTGACACCTGTCTACATGCCTGTCTGTAGGGAACACTACTGACACCTGTCTACATGCCTGTCTGTAGAGAACACTACTGACACCTGTCTACCTGTCTACATGCCTGTCTGTAGGGAACACTACTGACACCTGTCTACCTGTCTACATGCCTGTCTGTAGGGAACACTACTGACACCTGTCTACCTGTCTACATGCCTGTCTGTAGGGAACACTACTGACACCTGTCTACCTGTCTACATGCCTGTCTGTAGGGAACACTACTGACACCTGTCTACATGCCTGTCTGTAGGGAACACTACTGACACCTGTCTACCTGTCTACATGCCTGTCTGTAGGGAACACTACTGACACCTGTCTACCTGTCTACATGCCTGTCTGTAGAGAACACTACTGACACCTGTCTACATGCCTGTCTGTAGGGAACACTACTGACACCTGTCTACCTGTCTACATGCCTGTCTGTAGGGAACACTACTGACACCTGTCTACCTGTCTACATGCCTGTCTGTAGGGAACACTACGGACACCTGTCTACCTGTCTACATGCCTGTCTGTAGGGAACACTACTGACACCTGTCTACCTGTCTACATGCCTGTCTGTAGGGAACACTACTGACACCTGTCTACCTGTCTACATGCCTGTCTGTAGGGAACACTACTGACACCTGTCTACCTGTCTACATGCCTGTCTGTAGGGAACACTACTGACACCTGTCTACATGCCTGTCTGTAACACTACATGCATGTCTATAGGGAACACTACTGACACCTGTCTACATGCCTGTCTGTAGGGAACACTACTGACACCTGTCTACCTGTCTACATGCCTGTCTGTAGGGAACACTACTGACACCTGTCTACCCTGTCTACATGCCTGTCTGTAGGGGAACACTACTGACACCTGTCTACCTGTCTACATGCCTGTCTGTAGGGAACACTACTGACACCTGTCTACCTGTCTACATGCCTGTCTGTAGGGAACACTACTGACACATGCCTGTCTGTAGGGAACACTGACACCTGTCTACCTGTCTACATGCCTGTCTGTAGGGAACACTACTGACACCTGTCTACCTGTCTACATGCCTGTCTGTAGGGAACACTACTGACACCTGTCTACCTGTCTACATGCCTGTCTGTAGGGAACACTACTGACACCTGTCTACATGCCTGTCTGTAGGGAACACTACTGACACCTGTCTACCTGTCTACATGCCTGTCTGTAGGGAACACTACTGACACCTGTCTACCTGTCTACATGCCTGTCTGTAGAGAACACTACTGACACCTGTCTACATGCCTGTCTGTAGGGAACACTACTGACACCTGTCTACCTGTCTACATGCCTGTCTGTAGGGAACACTACTGACACCTGTCTACCTGTCTACATGCCTGTCTGTAGGGAACACTACGGACACCTGTCTGACACCTGTCTACATGCCTGTCTGTAGGGAACACTACTGACACCTGTCTACCTGTCTACATGCCTGTCTGTAGGGAACACTACTGACACCTGTCTACCTGTCTACATGCCTGTCTGTAGGGAACACTACTGACACCTGTCTACCTGTCTACATGCCTGTCTGTAGGGAACACTACTGACACCTGTCTACATGCCTGTCTGTAGGGAACACTACTGACACCTGTCTACCTGTCTAGGGACACATGCCTGTCTGTAGGGAACACTACTGACACCTGTCTACCTGTCTACATGCCTGTCTGTAGGGAACACTACTGACACCTGTCTACCTGTCTACATGCCTGTCTGTAGGGAACACTACTGACACCTGTCTACCTGTCTACATGCCTGTCTGTAGGGAACACTACTGACACCTGTCTACCTGTCTACCTGCCTGTCTGTAGAGAACACTACTGACACCTGTCTACCTGTCTACATGCCTGTCTGTAGGGAACACTACTGACACCTGTCTACCTGTCTACATGCCTGTCTGTAGGGAACACTACTGACACCTGTCTACCTGTCTACATGCCTGTCTGCAAGGAACACTACTGACACCTGTCTACCTGTCTACATGCCTGTCTGTAAGGAACACTACTGACACCTGTCTACCCTGTCTGTAACACTGCACCTGTCTACCTGCTACATGCCTGTCTGGACACCTGTCTACCTGTCTACATGCCTGTCTGCAAGGAACACTACTGACACCTGTCTACCTGTCTACATGCCTGTCTGCAAGGAACACTACTGACACCTGTCTACCTGTCGACATGCCTGTCTGTAAGGAACACTACTGACACCTGTCTACCTGTCTACATGCCTGTCTGTAGGGAACACTACTGACACCTGTCTACCTGTCTACCTGCCTGTCTGTAGGGAACACTACTGACACCTGTCTACCTGTCTACATGCCTGTCTGTAGGGAACACTACTGACACCTGTCTTCCTGTCTACATGCCTGTGTGTAGGGAACACTACTGACACCTGTCTACCTGTCTACATGCCTGTCTGTAGGGAACACTACTGACACCTGTCTACCTGTCTACATGCCTGTCTGTAGGGAACACTACTGACACCTGTCTACCTGTCTACATGCCTGTCTGTAGGGAACACTACTGACACCTGTCTACCTGTCTACATGCCTGTCTGTAAGGAACACTACTGACACCTGTCTACCTGTCTACATGCCTGTCTGTAGGGAACACTACTGACACCTGTCTACCTGTCTACATGCCTGTCTGTAGGGAACACTACTGACACCTGTCTACCTGTCTACATGCATGTCTGTAAGGAACACTACTGACACCTGTCTACCTGTCTACCTGCCTGTCTGTAGGGAACACTACTGACACCTGTCTACCTGTCTACCTGCCTGTCTGTAGGGAACACTACTGACACCTGTCTACCTGTCTACATGCCTGTCTGTAGGGAACACTACTGACACCTGTCTACCTGTCTACATGCCTGTCTGTAGGGAACACTACTGACACCTGTCTACCTGTCTACATGCCTGTCTGTAGGGAACACTACTGACACCTGTCTACATGCCTGTCTGTAGGGAACACTACTGACACCTGTCTACATGCCTGTCTGTAGGGAACACTACTGACACCTGTCTACCTGTCTACTACTCTATACATTTGTTATGAATGTTCTAATTCCGCCCTCTGCCGGCGGCACCATATTTTATTAGATATTATTCTTTATACCAAACCCTAACCCGGACAGCGCTGGGCAATTATTCGTCACCCTATGGGACTCCCAATCATGGCTGGTTGTGATACAGCCTGAAATCGAACCAGGGTCTGTAATAACGTCTCCAGCACTGAGATGCTGTGCCTTAGACCGCTGTGCCACTCAGGAACCCCCAAATAGTGGTGCCCTAAAGTGGTGATAAGCCCAGCCTTCTGGATGGAGGCTAACAAATTTTTCATCTAAACGACTCTATAGTGCCTGGAAATACGATGACATTGCTAAAGTAGTCAAATATTTAGTAGGAAAAACTTTGTCAGCATTATCATGTCGTCAATGGCAATGTTGTCATTAGCTTGCAAAGATTATCAAAAACAGCTAGCAATGCTAATGTTAGCTAGCTAAAATCCGGTGGTCTTAAATCTTCATCAGCGCTAATTGACGATACATTGAATAAAATGCTCAGTCGGGCATTAGTCCAAAACGAATGTTCAAAACAATATTGTAACGAAACATGCAACCAATGAATAGAGAACACTACTGACACCTATCTAAACTCAGAAAAAAGGTGCTATCTAGAACCTTAACGGGTTCTTTGGCTGTCCCCATAGGAGAACCCTTTGAAGAACCCTTTTTGCTTCCAGTGAGAACCCTTTTGGGTTCCATGTAGAGCCCTTTCTACAGAGGGTTCTACCTGGAACCCAAAAGGGTTCTACCTTGAACCAAAAAGGGTTCTCCTATGGGGACGGCCAAAGAACACTTTGGAACCCTTTTTCCTAAGAGTGTACCTGCTTACCTGCCTGTCTGTAGGGAACACTACTGAGTCCTGTCTACATGCATGCTACAGACACTTGTAGCATTCCAGTGGTTGTGAAGGTAGTTGGGTGACCTGCAAACCCATCCACCAGCAAACTCCTGACCCTATATTGCCCACACAAAGTATGTCTTGTGAGAGTAGAGATTGAATTCTGTAAGGAAGTGGTTAAATGAAAAAGATGTGTGATTTATTTCGTAGTATTTCCCTGCTGAGCCAGCCATATGTGTGTGTGTGTGATGTGATTCTGGGTCGTAATTTATCATCTCTGAATGTGCAGCTTCCATTACAGAGAAAACAGGGCTCCTTCTTTAGGATTCACATTCACTGGTGGCCACGCCCCCATGCCCACCCAACCAGTGTGTGTGTGTGTGCATGCCCACCCAACCAGTGTGTGTGTGTGTGCATGCCCAACCAACCAGTGTGTGTGTGTGTGTGCATGCCCAACCAGTGTGTGTGTGTGTGTGTGCATGCCCAACCAGTGTGTGTGTGTGTGTGTGTGTGTGTGCATGCCCAACCAGTGTGTGTGTGTGTGTGTGTGTGTGCATGCCCAACCAACCAGTGTGTGTGTGTGTGTGCATGCCCACCCAACCAGTGTGTGTGTGTGTGTGTGCATGCCCACCCAACCAGTGTGTGTGTGTGTGTGCATGCCCAACCAACCAGTGTGTGTGTGTGTGTGCATGCCCAACCAGTGTGTGTGTGTGTGTGCATGCCCACCCAACCAGTGTGTGTGTGTGTGTGCATGCCCAACCAGTGTGTGTGTGTGTGTGTGCATGCCCAACCAGTGTGTGTGTGTGTGTGTGTGTGTGTGCATGCCCAACCAGTGTGTGTGTGTGTGTGTGTGCATGCCCACCCAACCAGTGTGTGTGTGTGTGTGCATGCCCACCCAACCAGTGTGTGTGTGTGTGCATGCCCAACCAGCCCGGGAGATAATTTACTCTAAAAACAGGCCATGTGATGCTCCCACACATGATTAAAAGCCAGCCCTATTCTGGGTGAAACGTGTGTGTGTGCATGTGCCTATGCGTGTGTGAGACAGTTGCCAGGGCCAGAGCCTCAGTTGACTGGAACCCCAGCAGAGTAGCATTTGTGCACAGTAATCCAAGGAGTAATGTTGTGTGTGTGTGTGTGTGCACGTGTGTGTACAGATATAATATCTTAATTTGACCCCACAGATGTCGATGAGAATATTCCTGCATTGCTGGAAAATGAAAAGAGCCTCGTCATTTACATCAATTAAATGAAAACCTGCAGTTCTCTTTCTCTGTCATTTATTAAATTGCTAAAGCACCAGACAGAATGAATGTACTGCTACTGTAGGTCCTACTACTGTGACATTCAAATGTACCATAAAATTACCAGAAATACTGCCATACACCTCAACAACCGTTGTTTTTATATAGCTTAATAACACAAGATAGATATTGGTCTCCACTATAACATACAAGTTTAGCTGAAGGCTACATCTAAACCAGCAATTCCCAGAACTAGGGGTCGCAACCCCATGTGCCTGATATGAAAATGGGGGAAGATTCCCAAAATCCTGAGGGGACAAATAAATAGAAAAATATATACAGTACCAGTCAAAAGTTTGGACACACCTACTCATTCCAGGGTTTTTCTTTATTTTTACTATTTTATACATTGTAGAATAATAGTGAAGACATCAAAACTAAAAAAATAACACATGGAATCATGTAGTAACCAAAAAAAGTGTTAAACAAATCAAAATATATTTTACATTTGAGATTTTTCAAAGTAGCCACGCTTGATGAGGTAGTCACCTGGAATGCATTTCAATTAAAAGGTGTGCCTTGTTAAAAGTACATTTGTGGAATTTCTTTCCTTCTTAATGTATTTGAGTCAATCAGTTGTGTTGTGACAAGGTAGGGGTGGTATACTAAGATAGCCCTATTTGGTAAAGTCCATATTATGGTAAGAACAGCTCAAAAAAGCAAAGAGAAATTGCAGTTCATAATTACGTCAAGACAAGATGGTCAGTCAATCCAGAAAATGTCTAAAACTTTTCAAGTTTCTTCAAGTGCAGTCGCAAAAACCATCAAGGGCTATGATGAAACTGGCTCTCATGAGGACCTCCACAGGAAAGGAAGACCCAGAGTTACCTCTGCTGCAGAGGATATGTTCATTCGAGTTACCAGCCTTAGAAATTGCAGCCCATATAAATGCTTCGCAGATTTCAAGTAACAGACACATCTGAACATCAACTGTTCAGAGTAGACTGTGTGAATCAGGCCTTAATGGTCGAATTGCTGCAAAGAAACCACTACTAGGTGTGATGGTGATGGTGTTGGGGTGCTTTGCTGGTGACAATGTCTGTGATTTATTTATAATTCAAGGCACACTTAACCAGCATGTCTACCACAGCATTCTGCAGCTATACGCCCTCCCATCTGGTTTGCGCTTAGTGGGACTATAATTTATTTTTCAACAGGACAATGACCCAACATCTCCAGGCTGTGTAAGGGCTATTTGATCAAAAAGGAGAGTAATGGAGTAATGCATCAGATGACCTGACCTCCACAATCACCCAACCTTAACACACTTGAGATTGTTTAAGATGAGTTGGACTGCAGAGTTAAGGAAAAGCAGCCAACAAGTGCTCAGCATATGTGGGAACTCCATCAAGACTCTTGGAAAAGCATTCCAGGTTAAGCTGGTTGAGGAAATGCCAAGAGCGTGCAAAGCTGTCATCAAGGCAAAGGGAGGCTACCTTGAGGAATCGCTCAAATATATGTTGATTTGCTTAACACTTTTGGTTACCACATGATTCCATATGTGTTATTTCATAGTTTTGATGTCTTCACGATTATTCTACAATGTTGAACATGGTAAAAATAATGTGCAGTTGTGTACACATTTTTTTGACAGGTACTGTATATTATAATATTGTCTTTGTATCTAAAAATCCATGTGGTTAAGCTTAAAAATCTAAGTGAAAGTTATTCAAATCTAAAAGATAAAATTCAACCAGAGAGCGCCATTAGAACATGGGAAAAGGCAGCACTTGACCGTTGCACTTTAATCAATCCCACCTGTCATGATGCTGGCCTGGGGGAAGGTTTATGACAGTCATAAATACCTCTCCCCCCTTTTCCTCTCTCTACCCTACTGATTGATGTGACTATTGAAAATCCCTTGGTTAACATAGAGATTCTGGGAACATCAGAAGGTTGGGGGAAATGAACCAGAGTATCCCTTCTACCACCCAACGATGACACTACAACGTTTCCAGTTCACCACTCTTCAAAGGACAAAGGACTGTTGGGCAACACCCATCCATCTACCACCAACCTATTGAAGCGCAGCTCAGAGTAAATACAGTGCCTTGCGAAAGTATTCGGCCCCCTTGAACTTTGCGACCTTTTGCCACATTTCAGGCTTCAAACATAAAGATGTAAAACTGTATTTTTTTGTGAAGAATCAACAACAAGTGGGACACAATCATGAAGTGGAACGACATTTATTGGATATTTCAAACGTTTTTAACAAATCAAAAACTGAACAATTGGGCGTGCAAAATTATTCAGCCCCTTTACTTTCAGTGCAGCAAACTCTCTCCAGAAGTTCAGTGAGGATCTCTGAATGATCGAATGTTGACCTAAATAACTAATGATGATAAATACAATCCACCTGTGTGTAATCAAGTCTCCGTATAAATGCACCTGCACTGTGATAGTCTCAGAGGTCCGTTAAAAGCGCAGAGAGCATCATGAAGAACAAGGAACACACCAGGCAGGTCCGAGATACTGTTGTGAAGAAGTTTAAAGCCGGATTTGGATACAAAAAGATTTCCCAAGCTTTAAACATCCCAAGGAGCACTGTGCAAGCAATAATATTGAAATGGAAGGAGTATCAGACCACTGCAAATCTACCAAGACCTGGCCGTCCCTCTAAACTTTCAGCTCATACAAGGAGAAGACTGATCAGAGATGCAGCCAAGAGGCCCATGATCACTCTGGATGAACTGCAGAGATCTACAGCTGAGGTGGGAGACTCTGTCCATAGGACAACAATCAGTCGTATATTGCACAAATCTGGCCTTTATGGAAGAGTGGCAAGAAGAAAGCCATTTCTTAAAGATATCCATAAAAAGTGTAATTTAAAGTTTGCCACAGGCCACCTGGGAGACACACCAAACATGTGGAAGAAGGTGCTCTGGTCAGATGAAACCAAAATTGAACTTTTTGGCAACAATGCAAAACGTTATGTTTGGCGTAAAAGCAACACAGCTCATCACCCTGAACACACCATCCTCACTGTCAAACATGGTGGTGGCAGCATCATGGTTTGGGCCTGCTTTTCTTCAGCAGGGACAGGGAAGATGGTTAAAATTGATGGGAAGATGGATGGAGCCAAATACAGGACCATTCTGGAAGAAAACCTGATGGAGTCTGCAAAAGACCAGAGACTGGGACGGAGATTTGTCTTCCAACAAGACAATGATCCAAAACATAAAGCAAAATCTACAATGGAATGGTTCAAAAATAAACATATCCAGGTGTTAGAATGGCCAAGTCAAAGTCCAGACCTGAATCCAATCGAGAATCTGTGGAAATAACTGAAAACTGCTGTTCACAAATGCTCTCCATCCAACCTCACTGAGATCGCGCTGTTTTGCAAGGAGGAATGGGAAAAAATTTCAGTCTCTCGATGTGCAAAACTGATAGAGACATACCCCAAGCGACTTACAGCTGTAATCGCAGCAAAAGGTGGCGCTACAAAGTATTAACTTAAGGGGGCTGAATCATTTTGCACGCCCAATTTTTCAGTTTTTGATTTGTTAAAAAAGTTTGAAATATCCAATAAATGTCGTTCCACTTCATGATTGTGTCCCACTTGTTGTTGATTCCTCACAAAAAAATACAGTTTTATATCTTTATGTTTGAAGCCTGAAATGTGGCAAAAGGTCGCAAAGTTCAAGGGGGCCGAATAATTTCGCAAGGCACTGTATGTATTGTATTTTCCTTTTCCAAATGGGTGGTATTTTAGAATGCATAGGATATTGTATTTACGATAGCACAGCTTCTCCCTTTGTTCTTCAGTCTTCCCGCTCTTTCACTCAAACCCAACCCACTTTCCTTTGTGTAACCAGCTGTCATATATATCTGCTCCGTCCGCTAGGGACATTTTCCTTTAGAACATCATTTGTAATCAAGGTATGATTCCTTCTGTGTAGATGTAATTCTGTGTGATTAGTTAGGTATTTAGTAAATAAATAATTCAACCCAATTTTGTATTTCTGATTCAACTTGTTAGCCAGGGTTTGTGAAGATAACCAATCATTTATAACTTTCAGATGAGACTGAAATAAGGTGACGATTAATATTGACTGCTATTGATGTAAAATATTACTAGTTCTTTAAGAGTCTATTCGGAAGATAACAGCTCTATATATATTCTTTCGTGGTGCCCTGACTTTCTAGTTAATTACATGTACATGATTAGCTCAATCAGGTAATATTAATTACGGAGAAAGGATTTTATAGAATAGCATGTCATATCACTTAATCCGGCATGGCCAAAGACACGACACACCACTACACTCTGAAACCACACACTATTGCAGACTTTGATGTTACCGGACTTAATTTATATGGTAAAAACAATGTGTGGGGAGGCAGAGGCAAAGAAACTCACATCAATACCTTTGTCAGATAACACTGTTAAACAAAGAATTTGTTATTGCTATCAACTCCCTAGCTTATGCTCTTGTCACAAACCGTCTCGAAGTCCGTAATAAAAAGGAGACAACGTGGAGATAAGGAATAACAAAAATATATTTATTAACTGAAGTAACGTGAATACAATTAACAATGGTGTTTGTAGTCAGAAATCAGTAGTGTAAGTGAGTGGTTGCGTGCATAAATGTGATAATGAGGGGTGTTGAAAGGTGCCAAAGCAAAAAAAAAAAAAAGCATTTTAGCCAGGTAGCCTAGGACAACAGAGGTTGCTATCCGGTTTTGTGATAAAACAAAGGTGTGGTTGAATTGATTCTTCCTCTGTGTCTTCTTATTGTCTTGGCCTTTAGACCTATATATCACGGTCGCAAGGCATATGAACTAACAGGTTATAGAGCAAACAACGTAATTCACAACCCATAGGTTTTAATAAAGGGGGGGGTTGAATTCCCCAGTGATTTTACCCACGCACCGCTAGTGATGAACGGCATAGAGGATGTTCAAGTGTGCTGCGTGGCTATATTGACAGAAAACAGATTCCATATGGGATATGGGATCGAATGGTGGGCTTTTGCACAGATGGGGTCCATCTATCATGTGACGGCAGGCAGGCCTCTGCACTCTAGTTATGAATGTGTCTCCCTCTGCCATATGGATGCATTGTATGATACACCAAGAGCAACTGGCGGCAAAAGAGCTGAGCACACAACTCGGAGATACAGTATACTGCAGTTGTTCATTTAAATGGTAAACTACATCAAACCACATCCATTGCATGCACGCCTATTCGAAAACTATGTGGCGATATGGGTTTAAAACATGACAATGTTCTATTTCACACTGAGGCTTGGTGGTTATTGAGGGGGAGTTATGGAAAGACCTTTCACATTGAGAGAGGAACTGTTGTCATTCACAATGGATGTAAAGAAAACAGACTTTGTTGACATTCTGTGTAATGAAAATAAAACAACAGAAAACAGCATCAGTAAGTGTCCCACACAAGTGATGACTGCCCACCTCCAACACTTGGAAGAGCCCTTTGGGGCCTACTTCCCAATCCGTTTGACTGTTATCCTGGCTCAGTTGACATGCCGGTATGGGAAAACGAACAACTGATCGAGCTGTCATGTGACCAAATGCTGCTGACAACGCATTCACTGGTCACTACGGAGGAGTTGTTGTTCCTGACTCAAAGGGAATATACCCTGCCGTCTCCCTCTGAGCATTAATGCCCCGTTCAAAACAACCAGGAACTCCAAAATCTCAGACTTCTGACTTCAGTGCGTACTAGACAACTGGGAACTCGTTAAAGAAAAGAGCTCGGACTGAAAAATCGCCTTGAACGGTCATCCTTGAATGGTCATCTTTCTAGAGCTCCACCTTTCTGACCTGAAGATCACCGATGTCATGATTTGATCTCATATTTTTCCCAGTTGTCTTGAAAGTACCATAGAACTCATGGTACCCTTCACCAGCTCATATCTGTGTGAAGCTGGATTCAGTGCTCTCGTCTGCATTAAAACCAAATCTCGAGGTTGGATGTAACAGCAGAGATGAGGTGCACACTGTCGACCTCGTACCCTGTCTTTGAGAAGCTCTGACGAGACATGCATCAAGCACAGGGATCTAATTAGGACAGTGGCTTGTGAAAGTATTCACCCCCGTGGCATTTTTCCTATTTTGTATCATTTGATTTTTACAAAATGCCTACCACTTTGAAGATGCTAAATATTTTTTATTGTGAAAAAAAAACAATAAATAAGTCCAAAAAATAGAAAACTTGAGCATGCATAACTATTCACCCCCCCCAAAGTCAATACTTTGTAGAGCCACCTTTTGCAAGCAATTACAGCTGCAAGTATCTTGGGGGTATGTCTATAAACCTGGCACATTTAGCCACTGGGATTTCTGCCCATTCTTCAAGGCAAAACTGCTCGAGCTCCTTCAAGTTGGATGGGTTCTGCTAGTGTACAGCAATCTTTAAGTCATACCACCGATTCTCAATTGGATTTTAGACATTTAAATGTTTCCCCTTAAAAACCACTCGAGTGTTGCTTTAGCAGTATGCTTAGGGTCATTGTCCTGCTGGAAGGTGCACCTCCGTTCCAGACTCAAAACTCTGGAAGACTGAAACAGGTTTCCCCCGAGAATTTCCCTGTATTTAGCACCATCCACCATTCCTTCAATTCTGACCAGTTTCCCAGTCCCTTTCGATGAAAAACATCCCCACAGCATGATGCATGGTGTTCTCGGGATTATGAGAGGTGTAGGGTTTGTGTCAGACTTAGCGTTTTCCTTGATGGCCAAAAAGCAACATTTTTGTCTCATCTGACCAGAGTACCTTCTTTCATATGTTTTGGGAGTCTCACCCATATGCCTTTGGTGAACACCAAACGTGTTTGCTTTTGTCTTTTCTTTAAGCTATGGCTTTTTTTCTGGCCACTCTTCCGTAAAGCTCAGCTCTGGAGTGTACGGCTTAAAGTAGACAGATACTCCAGTCTCCGCTGTGGAGTTTTACAGCTCCTTCAGGGTTATCTTTGGTCTCTTTGTTGCCTCTCTGATTAATGCCCTCCTTGCCTGGTCCATGCGTTTTGGTGGGCAGCCCTCTATTGGCAGGTTTGTTGTGGTGCCATATTCTTTCCATTTTCTAATAATGGATTTAATGGTGCTCCGTGGAATGTTCAAAGTTTCTGATATTTTTTTATAACCCAACCCTGATCTGCACTTCTCCACAACTTTGTCCCTGACCTGTTTGGAGAGCTCCTTGGTCTTCATGGTGCCGCTTGCTTGGTGGCGCACCTTGCTTAGTGGTTTTGCAGACTCTGGGGCCTTTCAGAACAGGTGTATATATACTGAGATCATGTGACAGATCATGTGACACTTAGATTGCACACAGGCAGACTTTATTGAACTAATTATGTGACTTCTGAAGGTAATTGGTTGCACCAGATCTTATTTAGGGGCTTCATTGCAAAGGGGGTGAATACATACACACGCACCACTTTTCCATTTTGTGTATGTCCATTACATGAAATCCAAGTAAAAGTCCATTTAAATTACAGGTTGTAATGCAACAAAATAGGAATAAACACCAAGGGGGATGAATACTTTTGCAAGGCACTAGTGGTGAGATAAGATACATTATGTCAGACTAATTTGCAATTGACTGTCAGAGCCCGATTAAAAGTATGTGATAGTGAGTTGAGAAGACAATCAGAAATACTGTTAGAATGTTTTTCAATTGACTGCCATAACCCGAGATAAAGAAGTTAACATTGGCTGTCAAGTTTTTTTTCACGTGGTTGGGGTCAAAATAATTTTCAGTTATCAAAATGGGGTCATGGGCCAAAAAAGTTTGTGAACCCCTGACGTAAACTATAGCCTACTGTAGCCTATCAAAACAAATGTCCAGTTAGAAATTATAACTTTTTTGAGAATAATCAATTCCTTTACCCGTGAGATGAAACTGGTTAAATAAGATCCTACATCTGTATGTTAACATCTGTGCTTACGTTCACATGTGCACGCGTGCATAAGTATGTGTGGCCAATCACATCACTGATTATAGTCACGTGACTATATTAGGCATAGATTGATGCTCAATGTTAAATTTAAGTCTTCCCACCATTACATCTATGCTAATATAACTCAAATGTCGATGAAACTTTGCAAATCAACTTGATTGGCGGTACACAACACACTCCTGCCTCTCTTCATGATCCGTTTGGCTTTTCCCGAGAACCACATATCAGATTTTTAACAGAGTCGTTAGCATTTGAGTGTCAGAGAATTTTCTTCAGAGACTATAGCGACTATAAGGTGACCATTAGACTTAGCATTTGTCAGACTGAATAAGTTTGTAGGTGCAACAGTTTTTATTCAGTTTTTAATGTTTGCTCTCACATGCCTATTAACAACCAACAATGTGCTACTTTTTTGTAACATTTCTGACAATGCTTTTTCAGCCTAATCCCAGAGTTCTAAAATCGGGTCCAAAGCACCTTGGTTGCTCGACAACGCAGCAGTAGCTGCAGACAGACAGTGAGACAGCCATCAGATGCGGATGTGAAGGACGGACAGTACTGTAGATAATTAGCTATTGTGGCTTTCCAGCTGAGGTTAATCAATAAATGTACACAGATAAGTTTCAGATCTGAAGAATAGGTTGGTTGCCATTAGTGAGCTGTTTTACTGATTAGATACATTAGCTAATGAATGTTTTGTTTTTTTGGTTAGCTTCTCTAAACTCCAGCAACTAATGTTAGCTAGCTAACACCACTCAGATGACAGCTAGCTAACTAGCTAACAAACAGGATCAGAAAGCTAGCTATGTTTGTCATTAGCTAGCTAGCTTTCTAGTTAGCTGGAGACAGACAACAGCTGACCTCGACAGTTAGCTAGCGCACGGCCTAATGCCAGTTAGCTAGCAAGCTAACTAGCCACGGATACCCAAACAGTGGTGTGGACCCCAAAGCCTGATAACCAATGTATAATGATGCATAACTCTGCAACGCTTTAGGCTAGAAACAAGCAGTAAAATAGTATGAAATTCAGAGGCTGAGCTAAGACCTACAAAAGTCAAGCAGTTATAAAACAGTTTTTAATTCAAAATGGATTAAATAGATTTGTTTTCTCACCTATCTACACAATACCCCATAATGACAAAGTGACAACATGGTTTTAGAAATGTTGGCTAATTTATTGAAAATGAAATACAGAAATTCTTAATTTACATAAATATTCACACCCCTGAGTCAATACTTTGTAGAAACACCTGGATTGTGCAACATTTACAACATTTGCAACATATTCTTTTCAAAATTCTTCAAGATCTGTCAAATTTGTAGTCACTGCTAGACAACCATTTTCAGGTCTTGCCATAGATGTTCAAGTAGATTTAAGTATTTTCTCTTATCACAGCCATTAAACTGTGTAACTGTTTTAAAGTCACCGTTGGCCTCATGGTGAAATCGCTTCGTGGTTTCCTTCCTCTCCGGCAACTAGCCTGTACCTTTGTAGTGACGGTGTATTGATACACAATCCAAAGTGCAATTAATAACTTCACCATGCTCAAAGGGATATTCAATGTCTGCTATTTTATATCTACCAATAGGTGCCCTACTTTGTGAGGTATTGGAAAACCTTCCTGGTTGAATCTGTGTTTGAAATTCACTGCTTGACTGAGGGACCTTACAGATAAAATCAAATCAAATGTTATTTGTCACATGCGCCAAATACAACAGACCTTACAGTGAAATGCTTACAAGCCCTTAACCAACAATGCAGTTTTAAGAGAATACCTAAAAAAAGTAAGAGATAAGAATAACAAATGATTAAAGAGCAGGCCTACAACTGTTGCAAACTTAATGATGGTGTTGGAGTCGTGCCTGGCCATGCAGTAATGAGTGAACAAGGAGTACAGGATGTTGAGGATCAGTGTGGCAGATGTGTTGTTACCTACCCTTAACACCTGGGGGCGGGCCGTCAGGAAGTCCAGGATCCAGTTGCAGAGGGAGGTGTTTAGTCCCAGGGTCCTTAGATTAGTGACGAGCTTTGAGGGCACTATGGTGTTGAATACTGAGCTGTAGTCAATGAATAGCATTCTCACATAGGTGTTCCTTTTGTCCAGATGGGAAAGGGCAGTGTGGAGTACAATAGAGATTGCATCATCTGTGGATCTGTTGGGGTGGTATGCAAATTGGAGTGGGTCTAGGGTTTCTGGGATAATGGTGTTGATGTGAGCCATGACCAGCCTTTCAAAGCATTTCATGGCTACAGAGGTGAAATGGGTCAGTAGTCATTTAGGCAGGTTACCTTTGTGTTCTTGGGCACAGGGACTATGGTGGTCTGCTTGAACTATGTTGGTATTACAGACTCAGACAGGGAGAGGTTGAACATGTCTGTGAAGACACTTGCCAGTTGGTCAGCGCATGCTCTGAGTACACGTCCTGGTAATCCGTCTGGCCCTGTGGCCTTGTGAATGTTGACCTGTTTAGAGGTCTTACTCACATTGGCTGCGGAGAGCGTGATCACACAGTCGTCTGGAACAGCTGATGCTCTCATGCATGTTTCAGTGTTACTTGCCTTGAAGCGAGCATAGAAGTTATTTAGCTTGTCTGGTTGGCTCGTGTCACTGGGAAGCTCTCGGCTGTGCTTCCCTTTGTAGTCTGTAATAGTTTGCAGGCCCTGCCACATCCGACAAACGTTGCAGCCGGTGTAGTACGATTCGGTCTTAGTCCTGTATTGACACTTTGCCTGTTTGATGGTTCGTCGGAGGGCATAGTGGGATTTTTTATAAGCTTCCGGGTTACAGTCCCAGCTCTACCATTTAGTTAAGTGCGAATGTTGCCTGTAATCTATGGTTTCTAGTTGGGGTATGTATGTATAGTCACTGTCGGGATGACGTCCTCGATGCACTTAATAAATCCGGTGACTGATGTGGTGTACTCCTCAATGCTTTCGGAAGAATCCCGGAACATGTTCCAATCTGTGCTCCTGTAGTTTAGTACCTGCTTCATCTGACCACTTTTTATAGACCGAGTCACTGGTGCTTCCTGCTTTAATTTTTGCTTGTAAGCAGGAATCAGGAGGATAGAATAATGGTCAGATTTGCCAAATGGAGGGCAAGGGAGAGATTTATATATGCCTCTGTGTGTGGAGTAAAGGTGGTCTAGAATTTTTCCCATTTGGTTGCACGTTTAACATGTGATAGAAATGAGGTAAAACTGATTTTAGTTTCTCTGCATTAAAGTTCCCGGCCACTAGGAGCGCGGCCTCTGGATGATTCTTTTCCCGTTTGCTTATGGCAGTATACAGCTTGTCAGTAGAGGATGCCTGGTTGCTCTTCAAAAGTGCTTTCCTCTCCATCTTAAAGAAGCATGCCCCATTCAAAAAATGTAGAACTAAGAACAGATATAGCCCTTGGTTCACCCCAGATTTGACCAGCACAAAAATAACCTGTGGTGTTTTGCATCGAATAGCCACCTCTATATGCAACTTTTCAGGGAAGTCAGGAACCAATATACTCAGTCAGTTAGGAAAGCTAAGGCTAGCATTTTCAAACAGAAATTTGCTTCCTGTAGCACTAAATCCAAAAACTGTTGGGACACTGTAAAGTCCATGGAGAATAAGAGCACCTCCTCCCAGCTGCCCACTGCACTGAGGATAGGAAACACTGTCACAACTGATAAATCCACAATAATCGATCATTTCAATAAGCATTTTTCTACGGCTGGCCATGCTTTCCACCTGGCTACCCCTACCCCGGCAAACATCTCAGCACCCCCTGAAACTTGCCCAAGCCCCCCCCCCCCACCCCCCGCTTCTCCTTCACCCAAATCCAGAGAGCTGATGTTCTAAAAGAGCTGCAAAATCTGGATCCCTACGAATCAGCTGGGCTAGACAATCTGGACCTTCTCCGTCTAAAATGATCCGCCAAAATTGTTTTGTATTTTCTGAGATCCCCCCAAAGATTGGAAAGCTGCCGCGGTCATCCCCCTCTTCAAAGTGGGAGACACTCTAGACCCAAACTGTTATAGACCTATATCCATCATGCCCTGCCTTTCTTAAATCTTTGAAAGCCAAGTTAATAAACAGATCACCGACCATTTTGAATCCCACCGTACCTTCTCCACTATGCAATCTGGTTTCCGAGCTGGTCATGGATGCTCCTCAGCCACGCTCAAGGTCCTAAATAATATCATAACCGCCATCGATAAAAGACAGTACTCTGCAGCCGTCTTCATTGACCTGGCCAAGGCTTTCAACTCTATCAATCACCGCATTCTTATCGGTAGACTCAATAGCCTTGGCTTCTCAAATTGATTCCTCGCCTGGTTCACCAACTACTTCTCAGACAGAGTTCAGTATGTCAAATCGGAGAGCTTGTTGTTCGAACCTCTGGCAGTCTCTATGGGTGTGCCACAGGGTTCAATTCTCGGGCCGACTCTTTTCTCTGTATATATCAATGATATGCTCTTGCTGCTGGTGATTCTCTGATCCACCTCCACACAGACGACACCATTCCATATACTTTTGGCCCTTCTTTGGACACTGTATTAACAAACCTCCAGACGAGCTTCAATTCAATACAACCCTCCTTCCGTGGCCTCCAACTGCTCTTAAATGCAAGTAAAACTAAATGCATGCTCTTCAACCGATCGCTGCCCGCACCTGCCCGCCCTTCTAGCATCACTACTCTGGATGGTTCTGACCTAGAATATGTGGACAACTAAAAATACCTAGGTGTCTGGTTAGACTGTAAACTCTCCTTCCAGATGCACATTAAGCATCTCTAATCCAAAATTAAATCTAGAATCGGCTTCCTATTTCGCAACAAAGCATCTTTCACTCATGCTGCCAAACAGACCCTCGTAAAACTGACTATCCTACCGATCCTTCGGCGATGCCATTTACAAAATAGCCTCCAACACTCTACCCAGCAAATTGGATGTAGTCTATCACAGTGCCATCCGTTTTGTCACCAAAGCCCCATATACTACCCACCACTATGACCTGTATGCTCTCGTTGGCTGGCCTTCCCTTCATATTCGTCGCCAAACCCACTGGCTCCAGGTCATCTATAAGTCTTTGCTAGGTAAAGCCCCACCTTATCTCAGGTCACTGGTCACCATAGCAGCACCCATCCGTTGCACACGCTCCAGCAGGTATATTTCACTGGTCACCCCCAAAGCCAACAACTCCTTTGGCCGCCTTTCCTTCCAGTTCTCTGCTGCCAATGACTGGAACGAATTGCAAAAATCACTGAAGCTGGAGACTTATATCTCCTTCACTAACTTTAAGCATCAGCTGTCAGAGCAGCTTACCGATCATTCACCAGTACATAGCCCATCTGTAAATAGCCCACCCAACTACCTCATCCCCATGTTGTTATTATTATTTTTCTTCTCCTTTGCACCCCAGTATCTCTACTTGCACATTCATCTTCTGCACATCTATCACTCCAGTGTTTAATTGCTAAATTGTAATTATTTCGCCACTATGGCCTATTTATTGCCTTGCCTCCCTAATCTTACTACATTTGCACACACTGTATATATACTTGACTGTACCTTTGTTTATCCCATGTGTAACTCTGTGTTGTTTTTGTTGCACTGCTTTGCTTTATCTTGGCCAGGTCACAGTTGTAAATGAGAACTTGTTCTCAACTGGCCTACCTGGTTTTAAATAAAGGTGAAATTAATAAATAAATATGGCAGGATACAGCTCATAGAGTACGTAATAATTGTATGTGTGGAGTACAGAGATGAGGTAGTCATTCAAAAAGCATGTTAAACACTATTGCACACAGAGTGAGTACATGCAACTTATTATTTTACTTGTTAAGCACATTTTTTACTCTTGACCTTATTTAGGCTTGCCATAACAAAGGGGTTTAAAACGTATTGACTCAAGACATTTCAGCTTTTAATTTTCAATTAATTTGTAAACAATTTGAAATATATAATTCCACTTTAACATTATGGGGTATTGTGTGTTGGCTGTATGTATTTTTTTTAGATATAGGCCTATTGTGTCACTATCTTTACTGCAAAAAGAAATACAAACACAAACATAACTTTAAGCTCCATATTCATTTGACTGAGGCAATGAACTGTAATTGATCAGCACAGCAATTGATTAAACAGGACCATGTTTGCAAAACAAGTGGTTCTGAGCTGATGTCAATATTACACCGATTAGCTAATGGTTACAGAAATCAGGAATGCAGACAGGCTCTATAGACCTCTATCTATATGAGTGAATGTGTCCAACACATCGCCACCTGTTGTTATGCTGCACACCCACAGACCAAAAAAGGATGTTATTGTGAAATATATTGCATAAATAAAGGTTTAAATACATTTCAATTTAAATGGCAAAGAACAATAGGCAGGTACCATATAAATGACTACAACACAAAAAAGCTCACACAATCAAGCCTGATGGTCGTGTATAAAAGCAAAGCTTACTTTCATATAGATAATTTAGCAAGTTTGTAAAAGTGGAATGGGATAATGTCTTATTGTGAAGTGGAAAGCATGCAATCATTTATTTTGTATTCATGCACAACAAATCACTTTATTGTGGAGGCACCTCCTCTAAGAGTATGAATTAGGCTGTTTGAGAAGGTTTGAATCCTAAGCAACCGGCCTACACATTGTTTGAAGTACAATAGACCAACATAGCTACTGTAGTATGTCAAAGCTGTGTGCTGGAAAACCTTGGTAAACTAGGCATTGTGATGCTTGTGCATTTCCTTTCTTTTTCATCTTCAGACTAATGCCTAGTAATCATTTATATCATCAGGGTTGGCGTTAGGCTGGGTGAGAATCAAGGATGTCTTGTGCTGTGTGGGTTTCTCAGCCAGAGCCTTCACTCCTGGCCTATTTTAGGAGCCACTACAGGGCAGGCAGGAGGCCCATGTAAAACTCTCCACTCAAGATATTCACTGCCAGGAACAATCCCAGAAATGAACCATGTTTTCATGTTGAGGATAAAAATAGTGAGCGGGTGCTGAGCATCTGTGCTTCTCATCTAAAATACATTAGCGTGACACATACATTTTAGGTAAAACACTTATGGTTATGTATTGGTTAGTGAGTGTGTTTGTGTATGTGCATGTGCATGTGTGTGTTTGCACAACTTAAATGACACTTAACCTAAGATTCATGAATATGATCACTTCATAGATACATTTAGTGGGGAAAAGTCTCAGTGGGGAAAAATGTTAATCTGGTATTTAACAAACCAAACACAGTAAAACATCATTCAATCAAATAATTCATTTTATTTCATGATATTCAATGCATTCGGAAAGTATTCAGACCCCTTGACTTTTTCTACATTTTGATTACAAAAAAGAATAATCAATCTACACACAATACCCCATAATGACAAAGCAAAAACAGGTTTGTAGAAATGTTTGCAAATGTATAAAAAAAAATACAAAAATTAAATCACATTTACATAAGTATTCAGACCCTTGACTCAGTACTTTATTGAAGCACCTTTGGCAGTGATTACAGTCCAGAGTTTTCTTGGGTATGATGTTACAAGCTTGGCACACCTGTATTTGGGGAGTTTCTCCCATTCGTCTCTACAGATCCTCTCAAGCTCTGTCAGGTTGGATGAGGAGCGTGTCTGCACAACTATTTTCAGGTCTCACCAGAGATGTTTGATCGGGTTCAAGTCCGGGCTCTGGCTGGGCCACTCAAGGACATTCAGAGACTTGTCCCGAAGCCACTCCTGCGTTGTCTTGGCTGTGTGCTTATGGTTGTTGTCCTGTTGGAAGTTGAACCTTCACCCCATTCTGAGGTCCTGAGCACTCTGGAGCAGGTCTTCATCAAGGATCTCTCTGTACTTTGTTTTGTTCATCTTTCTCTCAATCCTGACTAGTCTCCCAGTCCCTGTCACTGAAAAACATCCCCACAACATGATGCTGCCACCACCATGCTTTAATGTAGGGATGGTGCCAGGTTTCCTCCAGACGTGACGCTCGGCATTCAGGCCAAAGAGTTCAATCTTTGTTTCATCAGATCAAAGAATCTTGTTTCTCATGGTCTGAGAGTCCTTTAGGTGCCTTTTGGCAAACTCCAAGTGGGCTGTCATGTGCTGAGGAGTGGTTTCCGTCTGGCCACTCTACCACAAAGGCCTGATTGGTGGAGTGCTGCAGAGATGGTTGTTCTTCTGGAAGGTTCTACAATCTCCACAGAGGAACTCTGGACCTCTCTCAGAGTGACCATTGGGTTCTTGGTCACCTCCCTGACCAAGGCCCTTCTCCCCCGATTGCTCAGTTTGGCCGGACGTCCAGCTCTAGGAAGAGTCTTGGTGGTTCAAAACTTCTTCCATTTAAGAATGATGGGGCCCACTGTGTTCTTGAGGACCTTCAATGCTGCAGATATGTTTTCGTACCCTTCCGCAGATCTGTGCCCGACACAATCCTGTCTCAGAGCTCTACGGACCATTCCTTTGACTTCATGGCTTGGTATTTGCTCTGACATGCACTGTCAACTGTGGGACCTTATATAGACAGATGTGTGCCTTTCCAAATAATGTAAAATCAATTGAACTAACCACAGGTGGTCTCCTATCAAGTTGTAGAAACATTTCAAGGATGATCAATGTAAAAAAAGATGCTCCTGAGCTCAATTTTGAAGTCTCCAAGCAAAGGGTCTGAATACTTATATAAATAAGGTATTTGTTTTCTGTTTTTAATACATTTGCTAAAATTTCTAAAAACCTGTTTTTGTTTGTCATTATGCGGTATTGACAAAGGGAAGGGGCCTGAATACTTTCCTAATGCATTTAGATGACATAGGTGTAGTTGAGGTTAAAATTGTGTTGAATATTAAAAAACTATGTTCATCAATCTGACCCCATTATTATGTGAATAAATACTGTTGTTCATACACGGATATCCATAGTTATAGACTATTAGATGAACTAACTTCTTAGTAATGACTCGGGACGTCGGTTTTGATACGAAAGCTTCTTTTAGTAAGAATACTTGTTTACGTTACATTTAACAACACTTGTTTTGGTACAGAGCAATGCAGGTAAGATGCTGTCGGAAAGTCAGCTACAATCACTAGCAACTGCACATAATTGGCGCGTTATCACTCATTCCTCTCGCAAGGCATTCTGGGACATGCAGTCAAAAAGCGTAATTCAACACAACCCAATACAATTACATATGCAAATAAATCTAAAGAAGTATCTTTACAGATACAGCTCAAAGAATAAACTTAAACATTAACTCTAACACATTAAAGTTACAACATCCTCCCCCCCGATGAACAATTGTGTTCATCTAGATCTCTAGGCAGTATATCAACTGAATAGGTCTCCTCAACAAAGTCCCTGAAGCAGTACAAACTGAACATGATCTAACTAAGCCATCTCGGCCTGGAAACAGTTCTTCAATCACCTTCAGTGGGGTGGGCTGTGGTGTGTCACAGCGGTGTGCTGACTTTAGATCCAGCAAGTAGTCTCTTCGCCAACTGTTCCAGAAACTGGTCACAAGTCTCTGCCTATACTTCCATCTGCGTCTCATTTCCCGCTTGTTTAACGTTGGGTGCTGAGTGTCACTTGCTCCAGAATGCATCACCTTCTCATGGTGGTACTGTATCAGCATTTCTGAGTATCTGTACTTATTGGGCAGAACCCATGGGTGCTGCTCTCTGAATGTGAAGTTGGACTGTTGCAGCCTTCCTCCTACACTGAGTAGTTCGTGTTCGTCCAGGAAAGGTTTCAGTTCTCTGATTTTACAGTCATTGTTTAGGCTTTTTCCTGCCTTCAGTAGTTTGATCTCCTGTCCGAAACTCTGTTGTTGTGTTACCTTAATCCAGTACTTTTCTGCATCGAACAGTTCGTCAGCAGTCTGGTCACACCAGACACTGATTGGTTTTCTGATCCACGCTCCTACCTTTTTTTACAGTATCTGTGACCAACAGATGCATATCTGTATTCCCAGTCATGTGAAATCCATAGAAATCCATAGAATAGGTGTAATTCATTTATTTCATTGACTGATATCCTTATATGAACTGTAACTCAGTAAAATCATTGAAATTGTTGCATGTTGAGTTTATATTTTTGTTCAGTGTGCAAGTGTTCTAAAATAACTTTATGCGATTATTACGAGGCTTGTAGGACACAGTCCCACAGTTTGCATCTGACCGTAAGGCGCTACAGAGGGTAGTGCGTACGGCCCAGTACATCACTGGGGCCAAGCTTCCTGCCATCCAGGACCTATATACTAGGCAGTATCAGAGGAAGGCCCCAAAAATTGTCAAAGACTCCAGTCACCCAAGTCATAGACTCTTCTCTTTGTTACCGCACGGCAAGTGGTACCGGAGCACCAAGTCTAGGACCAAACGGCTCCTTAGCAGCTTCTACCCTAAAGCCATAAGACTGATGAACAATGAATCAAATTGCAACCCGGACTATTTACTTTGACACCCCCCCCATTTGTTTTTTCACTGCTGCTACGCGCTGTCTATTATCTATGCAAAGTCACTTGACCTATACCTAAATGTACAGTTGAAGTTGGAAGTTTACATACACTTATGTTGGAGTCATTAATCACTCCAGTTAGGACATCTACTTTGTGCATGAAACAAGTAATTTTTCCAACAATTGTTTACAGACAGATTATTTCACTTATAATTCACTGTATCACAATTCCAGTGGGTCAGAAGTTCACATACACTAAGTTGACTGTGCCTTTAAACAGCTTGGAAAATTCCAGAAAATGGTGTCATGGCTTAAGAAGCTTCTGAAAGGCTCATTTACATAATTTGAGTCAATTGGAGGTGTATCTGTGGATATATTTCAAGGCCTACCTTCAAACTCAGTGCCTCTTTGCTTGACATCATGGGAAAATCAAAATAAATCAGTCAAGACCTCAGAAAATAAAGGGAGGCCTCCATAAGTCTGGTTCATCATTTGGAGAAATGTCCAAATGCCTGATGGTACCACATGTACAAACAATAGTATGCAAGTATAAACACTATGGGACCATGCAGCATCATACCGCTCAGGAAGGAGACGCGTTCTGTCTCCTAGAGATGAATGTACTTTGCTGCGAAAAGTGCAAAACAATTCCAGAACAACAGCAAAGGACCTTGTGAAGATGCTGGAGGAAACAGGTACAAAAGTATCTATATCCACAGTAAAACGAGTCCTATATCGACATAACCTGAAAGGCCGCTCAGCAATGATGAAGCCACACTACGGTTTGCAACTGCACATGGGAACAAAGATTGCACTTTTTGGAGAAATGCCCTCTGGTCTGATGAAACAAAAATAGAACTGTTTGGCCATAATGACCATCGTTATGTTTGGAGGAAAAAAGGGGAGGCTTGCAAGCCGAAGAACATCATCCCAACCGTGAAGCACGGGAGTGGGAGCATCATGTTGTGGGGGTGCTTTGCTGAAGGAGGGACTGGTGCACTTCACAAAATAGATGGCATCACGAGTCAGAACAATTGTGTGGATATATTGAAGCAACATCTCATGACATCAGTCAGGAAGTTAAAGCTTGGTCGCAAATGGGTCTTCCAAATGGACAATGACCCCAAGCATACTTCCGAAGTTGTGGCAAAATGGCTTAAGGACAACAAAGTCAAGGTATTGAAGTGGCCATCACAAAGCCCTGACCTCAATCCTATAGAAAATTTGTGGTCAGAACTGAAAAAGGGTGTGCGAGCAAGGAGGCCTACAAACCTGACTCGGTTACACCAGCTCTGTCAGGAGGAATGGGCCAGAATTCACTCAACTTATTGTGGGAAGGTTGTGGCTATCCGAAACTTTTGGCCCAAGTTAAACAATTCAAAGGCAATGCTACCAAATACTAATTGAGTGTATGTAAACTTCTGACCCACTGGGAATGTGATGAAAGAAATAAAAGCTGAAATAAATCATTCTCTCGACTATTATTCTGGCATTTCACATTCTTAAAATAAGGTGGGGATCCTAACTGATCTAAGACAGGGAATATTTACTAGGATTAAATGTCAGGAATTGTGAAAAACTGAGTTTAAATGTATTTGGCTAAGGTGTATGTAAACTTCTGACTTCAACTGTACAAATTACCTCGACAAACCTGTACCTGTGTTAGTTTGATTATTTTTTACTTTAGTTAATTTATTGAATATTTTCTTGACTCTTGGTTGGTTATGGGTTGTAAAGTAAGCATTTCACTGTATTCGGTGCATGTGACGTTTGATAAATTTGATTTGATTCATTTATCAAGTCTATCTTAGCCAGAGATGTAAAGTTAGAACCTGTGCGTTATGCTATGTGTATAGTGTAAATAACATTCAGCCCCCTAATACACCCGAATGAATAGTCAATCAAGGAGTTACTCTACACAAGAGGAACGCATTAACCTAAATCAACTAGTCGCAAATGAATTGACTCTAAACAATTACAGTGTACACGAAATACGTGATACAGGATAAAATACAACGGAGTAAGTAACTAACACCATTAGATTTACGTGTTTACATGTGTCTTCAATCCAGAATCATCTCTAAGTGTAATGTGCACAAACACGGACCTGGCAAACAAGGTCTCATTTAAACCAAAGGAACCTCAGACCTTTTTGCCATTGAAAAACAGAAACTCAACTCCCACCTAAATTAACATGACTTTGCACTCTGCTGATGGAAATCACACCCAGATTAGAATCGAATCAACTCAATTCAATTTGTATGCTATGACCGGACAACAGGAATGTGACAGATAACCGGTCAACCCAACATACCATTTCAACCCGGTCCCTCTGATCAAAATGTGCAGCTCTTTATAAGCTCTTGAAACAATCCAAACACTACAGTTTCATTCACACAATTATATTCACAATGCCAGGTTCAGTTTTAATCACTTGTCTTGAAAGTGCCAGGAGACAAATGGAATCTCCTGTACTTTGGAGTCAAAGTCCCAGGGCTGGAGGTGCGAACTCAAGGTGTACATCGCTCTTTGAAATGCAAACATATGGCCATTGATGAGGACAATGACTTAAATTGTGATTGAATCATTATGCTGTGCTCCCACCTTAGCCAGTCGCTGACGCATCTGAATCACAGAATCCAAGAAGGTCATCATTTCTCCCACTAACCCGAATACAACAACGCCCCTGGGGTACATCGCTGTTCATATTAGGTGCTGCTTCATAAAGCCACTGTAAAGCACACACAATGAAATATGGTGCATAAATCATTAAAATCTCACTCCTAATCCTTAACCTCCAAGTGCTTTTAAAGTGATGGTCTCAGTTCACTGTAATGAGTCAGTGTTTATGTAGAGACTTACACAAGCACTGTCAGGTCTGTCTGTAATATGCTATGAAATATCTGCCTGGCCATAGGAGACTCCCACTCAAACATGAACACACACACACACACACACACACACACACACACACACACACACACACACACACACACACACACACACACACACACACACACACACACACACACACACACACACACACACACACACACACAGAGGTAGGGAGGGGAGGTGAAGGAAAACAGCTGGACTGACTGAGGCAGAGCAATAGACATTAGCTGAGCCACTAACGTAACGTAGCATTTAACTCAATGGTCCTTGGTTGTGTGTGTGTGCGCGCGGGGGGGGGGGTTACTAGTGTGTTAGCTTAGCGCAAGGCTGAGCGTTCTGTAGGCAGTGAACCCTGACAAGCTGGAAAACAGTCTTCAGATCAGTTACAGGGCTAATATGTACCTGTCAGAGGTCCTAATTACACCTAGACACACACACATACACACACACATCTGTCAGAGACCCTAATTATGAGCAGCTGTGTAAGTGACCACGGGAACGTGCTATGCTAACTAGCTCCCCGAGCAGTGCAGAACACAGCTGAACAGAGCAGTGCAGAGCAGGGCCTTGAGTCAGTTCGGCCACTGGTTTTATCAGTGTATCAGCAGTGTGATTCTCTGTGACCCAGTTTGTTTTACTGGCTGATGTGTGTGATGGAAGCCAGGCTGGCTCTAATGCAGGTGTCTGGCTTCTCTCTGTGTCTCTCTAAACAGAGGAGAATAGGAGCTGAACCAGGGCCAGTCTGTGCTCTGTCACATATAGCAGACAGGTACGCCACTGCTCCATGGGCTTTTGTCACATTTTTGAGGATACGGCTGTATTTTTGGCTGTAGCTTCGTTATTTAGCTGTGGGTTTGGCTAATGCATCAATATAATAGAGTGTTTGGGACTACTGCTTTGGTTACTGTTTGTTTGTCTCAGAACATAGACTGTATCAGAGACCAGAATAGTATGATTTGATTTATGACGTGTGTTTGAGGTGATAAAATGCAGTCAGTCAGCGAGCATTCAGGATGGCTGTTGTGTTTCCCAGCGGATGACAGGTGGTTGTTGGGTGGAGACTGTACTGCACGTGTGTTTGAGGTGATAAAATGCAGTCAGTCAGCGAGCATTCAGGATGGCTGTTGTGTTTCCCAGGGGATGACAGGTGGTTGTTGGGTGGAGACTGTACTGCACGTGTGTTTGAGGTGATAAAATGCAGTCAGTCAGCGAGCATTCAGGATGGCTGTTGTGTTTCCCAGGGGATGACAGGTGGTTGTTGGTGGAGACTGTACTGCACGTGTGTTTGAGGACAGGTGGTTGTTGGTGTGGAGACTGTAGACTGTACTGCACGTGTGTTTGAGGTGATAAAATGCAGTCAGTCAGCGAGCATTCAGGATGGCTGTTGTGTTTCCCAGGGGATGACAGGTGTTTGTTGGGTGGAGACTGTACTGCACGTGTGTTTGAGGTGATAAAATGCAGTCAGTCAGCGAGCATTCAGGATGGCTGTTGTGTTTCCCAGGGGATGACAGGTGGTTGTTGGGTGGAGACTGTACTGCACGTGTGGTTGAGGTGATAAAATGCAGTCAGTCAGCGAGCATTCAGGATGGCTGTTGTGTTTCCCAGGGATGACAGGTGGTTGTTGGGTGGAGACTGTACTGCACGTGTGTTTGAGGTGATAAAATGCAGTCAGTCAGCGAGCATTCAGGATGGCTGTTGTGTTTCCCAGGGGATGACAGGTGGTTGTTGGGTGGAGACTGTACTGCACGTGTGTTTGAGGTGATAAAATGCAGTCAGTCAGCGAGCATTCAGGATGGCTGTTGTGTTTCCCAGGGGATGACAGGTGTTTGTTGGGTGGAGACTGTACTGCACGTGTGTTTGAGGTGATAAAATGCAGTCAGTCAGCGAGCATTCAGGATGGCTGTTGTGTTTCCCAGGGGATGACAGGTGTTTGTTGGGTGGAGACTGTACTGCAAGTGTGTTTGAGGTGATAAAATGCAGTCAGTCAGCGAGCATTCAGGATGGCTGTTGTGTTTCCCAGGGGATGACAGGTGGTTGTTGGGTGGAGACCAGGGGATGACAGGTGGTTGTTGGGTGGAGACTGTACTGCACGTGTGTTTGAGGTGATAAAATGCAGTGCAGTCAGTCAGCGAGCATTCAGGATGGCTGTTGTGTTTCCCAGGGGATGACAGGTGGTTGTTGGGTGGAGACTGTACTGCACGTGTGTTTGAGGTGATAAAATGCAGTCAGTCAGCGAGCATTCAGGATGGCTGTTGTGTTTCCCAGCGGATGACAGGTGGTTGTTGGGTGGAGACTGTACTGCACGTGTGTTTGAGGTGATAAAATGCAGTCAGTCAGCGAGCATTCAGGATGGCTGTTGTGTTTCCCAGGGGATGACAGGTGGTTGTTGGGTGGAGACTGTACTGCACGTGTGTTTGAGGTGATAAAATGCAGTCAGTCAGCGAGCATTCAGGATGGCTGTTGTGTTTCCCAGGGGATGACAGGTGTTTGTTGGGTGGAGACTGTACTGCACGTGTGTTTGAGGTGATAAAATGCAGTCAGTCAGCGAGCATTCAGGATGGCTGTTGTGTTTCCCAGGGGATGACAGGTGGTTGTTGGGTGGAGACTGTACTGCACGTGTGTTTGAGGTGATAAAATGCAGTCAGTCAGCGAGCATTCAGGATGGCTGTTGTGTTTCCCAGGGGATGACAGGTGGTTGTTGGGTGGAGACTGTACTGCACGTGTGTTTGAGGTGATAAAATGCAGTCAGTCAGCGAGCATTCAGGATGGCTGTTGTGTTTCCCAGGGGATGACAGGTGTTTGTTGGGTGGAGACTGTACTGCACGTGTGTTTGAGGTGATAAAATGCAGTCAGTCAGCGAGCATTCAGGATGGCTGTTGTGTTTCCCAGGGGATGACAGGTGTTTGTTGGGTGGAGACTCTACTGCATGTGTGTTTGAGGTGATAAAATGCAGTCAGTCAGGAAGCATTCAGGATGGCTGTTGTGTTTCCCAGCATTCAGGATGGCTGTTGTGTTTCCCAGGGGATGACAGGTGGTTGTTGGGTGGAGACTGTACTGCACGTGTGTTTGAGGTGATAAAAACTGAATGCAGTCAGTCAGCTGAGCATTCAGGATGGCTGTTGTGTTTCCCAGGGGATGACAGGTGGTTGTTGGGTGGAGACTGTACTGCACGTGTGTTTGAGGTGATAAAATGCAGTCAGTCAGCGAGCATTCAGGATGGCTGTTGTGTTTCCCAGGGGATGACAGGTGGTTGTTGGGTGGAGACTGTACTGCACGTGTGTTTGAGGTGATAAAATGCAGTCAGTCAGCGAGCATTCAGGATGGCTGTTGTGTTTCCCAGGGGATGACAGGTGGTTGTTGGGTGGAGACTGTACTGCACGTGTGTTTGAGGTGATAAAATGCAGTCAGTCAGCGAGCATTCAGGATGGCTGTTGTGTTTCCCAGGGGATGACAGGTGGTTGTTGGGTGGAGACTGTACTGCACGTGTGTTTGAGGTGATAAAATGCAGTCAGTCAGCGAGCATTCAGGATGGCTGTTGTGTTTCCCAGGGGATGACAGGTGTTTGTTGGGTGGAGACTGTACTGCACGTGTGTTTGAGGTGATAAAATGCAGTCAGTCAGCGAGCATTCAGGATGGCTGTTGTGTTTCCCAGGGGATGACAGGTGGTTGTTGGGTGGAGACTGTACTGCACGTGTGTTTGAGGTGATAAAATGCAGTCAGTCAGCGAGCATTCAGGATGGCTGTTGTGTTTCCCAGGGGATGACAGGTGGTTGTTGGGTGGAGACTGTACTGCACGTGTGTTTGAGGTGATAAAATGCAGTCAGTCAGCAGAGCATTCAGGATGGCTGTTGTGTTTCCCAGGGGATGACAGGTGGTTGTTGGGTGGAGACTGTACTGCACGTGTGTTTGAGGTGATAAATGCAGTCAGTCAGCGAGCATTCAGGATGGCTGTTGTGTTTCCCAGGGGATGACAGGTGTTTGTTGGGTGGAGACTGTACTGCACGTGTGTTTGAGGTGATAAAATGCAGTCAGTCAGCGAGCATTCAGGATGGCTGTTGTGTTTCCCAGGGGATGACAGGTGTTTGTTGGGTGGAGACTGTACTGCACGTGTGTTTGAGGTGATAAAATGCAGTCAGTCAGCGAGCATTCAGGATGGCTGTTGTGTTTCCCAGGGGATGACAGGTGGTTGTTGGGTGGAGACTGTACTGCACGTGTGGTTTGAGGTGATAAAATGCAGTCAGTCAGCGAGCATTCAGGATGGCTGTTGTGTTTCCCAGGGGATGACAGGTGGTTGTTGGGTGGAGACTGTACTGCACGTGTGTTTGAGGTGATAAAATGCAGTCAGTCAGCGAGCATTCAGGATGGCTGTTGTGTTTCCCAGGGGATGACAGGTGTTTGTTGGGTGGAGACAGTGTACTGCTGTTGTGTTTCCGGGGATGACAGGTGGTTGAGACTGTGATAAAAAATGCAGTCAGTCAGCGAGCATTCAGGATGGCTGTTGTGTTTCCCAGGGGATGACAGGTGGTTGTTGGGTGGAGACTGTACTGCACGTGTGTTTGAGGTGATAAAATGCAGTCAGTCAGCGAGCATTCAGGATGGCTGTTGTGTTTCCCAGGGGATGACAGGTGTTTGTTGGGTGGAGACTGTACTGCACGTGTGTTTGAGGTGATAAAATGCAGTCAGTCAGCGAGCATTCAGGATGGCTGTTGTGTTTCCCAGGGGATGACAGGTGGTTGTTGGGTGGAGACTGTACTGCACGTGTGTTTGAGGTGATAAAATGCAGTCAGTCAGCGAGCATTCAGGATGGCTGTTGTGTTTCCCAGGGGATGACAGGTGGTTGTTGGGTGGAGACTGTACTGCACGTGTGTTTGAGGTGATAAAATGCAGTCAGTCAGCGAGCATTCAGGATGGCTGTTGTGTTTCCCAGGGGATGACAGGTGTTTGTTGGGTGGAGACTGTACTGCACGTGTGTTTGAGGTGATAAAATGCAGTCAGTCAGCACGAGCATTCAGGATGGCTGTTGTGTTTCCCAGGGGATGACAGGTGTTTGTTGGGTGGAGACTGTACTGCACGTGTGTTTGAGGTGATAAAATGCAGTCAGTCAGCGAGCATTCAGGATGGCTGTTGTGTTTCCCAGGGGATGACAGGTGGTTGTTGGGTGGAGACTGTACTGCACGTGTGGTTGAGGTGATAAAATGCAGTCAGTCAGCGAGCATTCAGGATGGCTGTTGTGTTTCCCAGGGGATGACAGGTGGTTGTTGGGTGGAGACTGTACTGCACGTGTGTTTGAGGTGATAAAATGCAGTCAGTCAGCGAGCATTCAGGATGGCTGTTGTGTTTCCCAGGGGATGACAGGTGTTTGTTGGGTGGAGACTGTACTGCACGTGTGGTTGAGGTGATAAAATGCAGTCAGTCAGCGAGCATTCAGGATGGCTGTTGTGTTTCCCAGGGGATGACAGGTGGTTGTTGGGTGGAGACTGTACTGCACGTGTGTTTGAGGTGATAAAATGCAGTCAGTCAGCGAGCATTCAGGATGGCTGTTGTGTTTCCCAGGGGATGACAGGTGTTTGTTGGGTGGAGACTGTACTGCACGTGTGTTTGAGGTGATAAAATGCAGTCAGTCAGCGAGCATTCAGGATGGCTGTTGTGTTTCCCAGGGGATGACAGGTGTTTGTTGGGTGGAGACTGTACTGCACGTGTGTTTGAGGTGATAAAATGCAGTCAGTCAGCGAGCATTCAGGATGGCTGTTGTGTTTCCCAGGGGATGACAGGTGGTTGTTGGGTGGAGACTGTACTGCACGTGTGTTTGAGGTGATAAAATGCAGTCAGTCAGCGAGCATTCAGGATGGCTGTTGTGTTTCCCAGGGGATGACAGGTGTTTGTTGGGTGGAGACTGTACTGCACGTGTGTTTGAGGTGATAAAAAAATGCAGTCAGTCAGCGAGCATTCAGGATGGCTGTTGTGTTTCCCAGGGGATGACAGGTGTTTGTTGGGTGGAGACTGTACTGCACGTGTGTTTGAGGTGATAAAATGCAGTCAGTCAGCGAGCATTCAGGATGGCTGTTGTGTTTCCCAGGAGATGACAGGTGGTTGTTGGGTGGAGACTGTACTGCACGTGTGTTTGAGGTGATAAAATGCAGTCAGTCAGCGAGCATTCAGGATGGCTGTTGTGTTTCCCAGGGGATGACAGGTGTTTGTTGGGTGGAGACTGTACTGCACGTGTGTTTGAGGTGATAAAATGCAGTCAGTCAGCGAGCATTCAGGATGGCTGTTGTGTTTCCCAGGGGATGACAGGTGGTTGTTGGGTGGAGACTGTACTGCACGTGTGTTTGAGGTGATAAAATGCAGTCAGTCAGCGAGCATTCAGGATGGCTGTTGTGTTTCCCAGGGGATGACAGGTGGTTGTTGGGTGGAGACTGTACTGCACGTGTGGTTGAGGTGATAAAATGCAGTCAGTCAGCGAGCATTCAGGATGGCTGTTGTGTTTCCCAGGGGATGACAGGTGTTTGTTGGGTGGAGACTGTACTGCACGTGTGTTTGAGGTGATAAAATGCAGTCAGTCAGCGAGCATTCAGGATGGCTGTTGTGTTTCCCAGGGGATGACAGGTGGTTGTTGGGTGGAGACTGTACTGCACGTGTGTTTGAGGTGATAAAATGCAGTCAGTCAGCGAGCATTCAGGATGGCTGTTGTGTTTCCCAGGGGATGACAGGTGTTTGTTGGGTGGAGACTGTACTGCACGTGTGTTTGAGGTGATAAAATGCAGTCAGTCAGCGAGCATTCAGGATGGCTGTTGTGTTTCCCAGGGGATGACAGGTGTTTGTTGGGTGGAGACTGTACTGCACGTGTGTTTGAGGTGATAAAATGCAGTCAGTCAGCGAGCATTCAGGATGGCTGTTGTGTTTCCCAGGGGATGACAGGTGGTTGTTGGGTGGAGACTGTACTGCACGTGTGTTTGAGGTGATAAAATGCAGTCAGTCAGCGAGCATTCAGGATGGCTGTTGTGTTTCCCAGGGGATGACAGGTGTTTGTTGGGTGGAGACTGTACTGCACGTGTGTTTGAGGTGATAAAATGCAGTCAGTCAGCGAGCATTCAGGATGGCTGTTGTGTTTCCCAGGGGATGACAGGTGGTTGTTGGGTGGAGACTGTACTGCACGTGTGCAGAAAGTATCGGTGGTGCAGGCGTGCAGCAGTGGCTAATTGTTCAGGAGGCTGTGAAACAGCTGGTAACCATCAGTGCCTGCATGGGGTGAACACTTACAACATGCTCATTCAGCAGCCCTTACACATACATTCAGTTTAAGTGGCCCATGCGGGAATCAACACCATAACCCTAGTCTTGTAAGGAGCATCCTCCAACCATTAAGCTATTGGAACCATAGACCTACTTATTACTTGGTTCAGATCAGCACAATAGGTAGAAGTTGCCCCTAAACACTGATCCAGGTTCAGATATGTTCTCAACCAGCTAATAGTTGAGGTTAGTATATGGGACTGGGTAATCTGATCTGAAAGCTGTGGTTAGGAAGCCAACATATGAATATAAATTGTAAGTGATTAAGGATTATACCCAGCCTCACACCTCAACACATCAATCATTGCATGGTGGACTCACACCACTGACTACATTCAGAATGAGAAAACACACTCCACCTGACGTCAGGAGTCACAGGTAATGATGCATTCTAACCACTTACCTGCTGTGGTGGGAAACCATAACATTAGTTAACACCCAGCTGTTTACCCAATGACTCACCTCCTGACTCTACATACACGCTCACATCAGCCACGCGCTAAGGGGTGTCTGTGTGTGTTTGTGTCTGGGGGTTCCCTGATGTCATCCAGAAAAAGGATAGTTGTTTGTGGTTTTAGGCTGGGTTTCCTTACAGCACTTTGTGACATCTGCTGATGTAAAAAGAGCTTTATAAATACATTTGATTGATTAATTAATTAGAATCTGGATGATCTCTTACTCAAGGCCAAGTGCAGTCAACAATGTGATTTTCCTGTGTGTTTTTTTAAACTCTTTTCATTATAAACAATCACTGTAAGGTACTTAATTGTTACCCAGAAATGACTTGGTTTTGAGAATAACAAATGGCTGCATTGGACCTTCAATTAATGAATAAATCACACAAGATCCACTCGATTTGGGATGTACTCATTCCAGCACCAGCACAGCTGAGAGAGAATGAGAGAGAAAGAAAGAAAGAGAATCAGCTCAGGTTGGAGATAAGACTGGGGTTTTGGTTAGGGGTTTTATTGGGGTAGTTGACATTTTTTGGGTTACCCACATCACCTTATCTGTCCCCTCCCCCATATCCCTCCCTCTCCACCCATCCCTCTCTCAGTGAGATTGTGTCCCCTACATGTCTAAGCCTGTTTTCACTGGTGTTTGATGTCAGTTAATTTGCTGTGGTGCTGACAGGCGGATGGCCATTCTGAGGAGAGTATGTGTGTGTGAGAGAGAGAAAGAGAGTGTGTGTATTTGTATGAGTGCTTTGGCATACATATTTGTGTGTGTGTGTGTGTGTGTGGGTTCCCATGCTGTTCTCTGGTGTAATTGCTGAGGCTGAATTCGCTGCCCTGGATTACAGGATCTCCCGCAATTTGCTCCCCTGGGAGTGCCAGAGCACTGTGGGAGAAACGTGTGTGTGTATCCAACTCTGTGTGTGTGCATATGTGTGTGTGCGTGTGTGTGCGCGCGTGCGTGCATGTGTGTGCGCGTCTGCGCATTGGTCTGTGTGTTAGAGCTCTGTGGGAAAAGTGTGCTCCCTCTGGAATAGGGGGAACAATACAGCCTTTTCTCCTGACGACATCCATGGATTCATGTTTAAACCAACAGTGACACACAGTCACAGTAGCTCACCAGGGGAGAGAGCAGATTACTGCCAGTAGTGACCTGAGTCTCAAGCAAGATTTTACAATCAAACTGTAAGAGACTGTATGTCTTTAGTGACAAGCGTGGTCTGGCCTGGCCAGGTTAGGATAGTCAATAAGATGTTGGACGGGGTGGATTTGTTAATGAGACCTACGGTACAGCAGTCCAGGCCATGAGAAAGTTGATCTGTCAGAGCCAGCTGTGGGTTAGCAGCTGTAAATCTCCTGAGGATATAAAGAGAGAGATGTAGTGTAGAGTTCAACCCCCCATAGAACAAGGTCATAACATGCACTGTGGACTTGACTGGCTGGGCATTAAACACCATTGAGAAATGCCTTAGCCTCACTAAACCTGCCACCCCTCACATACATAGTGTGCATGCGAACATGCACGAATACACATATACACACACACCCTCATATTTTCTGCTGAGATTCCCAGCGCTGTATCCAGGCAACATTGTCCTAATGTGGATCTGGGGGACGTGGACCTACAGTATGTGGTGATTTTGTGTGTGTGTCTGTGTGTGTTCTCATAGCCTCCTTAAGGCCAGATGTGTTTAATGAGTGTAGAGTAAAGCTGTTGCTGTCTCTTTGGGACAAATATGTTTATTAGTCACCCAAACAGCATAATGGCTATTAGAGGACTGGTAACCGTTAGTGATGACTACATTCCCTGCCAGCTGCTGCCTGCTCTCTGTTCTCTTTCTGGAGGGAGTAATGGGTGAGGAAGGAGGTGAGGTAGGAGTTTGGGGTAAAGGTGGGGTGAGGTAAGGGAGGTTGAGGAGGAGGAGGAGGAGGAGGGTGAGTGACTCAGGGAATGACCCCTAAGATTCAAGGGTCACCGTTGGGTTTAGGTTTGAATTAGGTTACTGAGCAGAGTAGAGCATAGAGAACAGAGCCATCAGACAGCATTAGTGTAGATTAGACCTGTCAATCATTCCCCAGTCACCTGAGTAGGTAGAGTTAGAGGGCGTGGCCTGGACTGGGGACAGAACTGTACAGTAACTATACCATGTTTCTTCTTTCCTCTGAACACTGAATGGAATGGTGTCTTGTTCAACAATGTGCTCACCCACATGGGAAGGTGTCCCATCGGTGTGTGTATGTATACGTTTGTGTGAACAGTGTGATCAGTCATGGCTATTGTATGTGTGTGTGTGTGTGTGTGTGTGTGTGTGTGTGTGTGTGTGTGTGTGTGTGTGTGTGTGTGTGTGTGTGTGTGTGTGTGTGTGTGTGTGTGTGTGTGTGTGTGCGTGCGCATGCGCGTGCGCATGTGTGGCCAGACCTCTGCTGACCAGACCTCTCCATCATGTCTTGTATTGTGTTGAGCCAAGATAAACACACACTCGTTCACACCTTCATGTACACACACCACCCATGTCCTATTCACATGCTACTCTCAGCTGCTGCAGCGAGGATGTGTATGTGTGTGTTTGTGTGTGAGCGTGCGTGCGTGTGTATGAAACAGAGAGGATAGGAGGTGAGAGGAGAGGTAAAGGAGCAAGGTGGAAAATGGAAGAGAAGAGGAGTAAGGTGGAGAGAGAAGAGGAGAACAGCTCTAGCTGTCTTTTCTCCTCTCCCTCTCTCCATCTCTCTCTGGGCTGTCCTCTGTAACCCCTCAGCTCATTAGTGTTATTTATCACTACAGGATCCTGCCATAAGTCTCTCAGCAGGCTCCCACTCGCCAAGACCTACATCTGACATGTCAGGACCTGAGAGAGAGAGAGAGAGAGAGAGAGAGAGAGAGAGAGAGAGAGAGAGAGAGAGAGAGAGAGAGAGAGAGAGAGAGAGAGAGAAACACACACACACACAGACTGACTGACTGACTGTGAGACACAGGTTGATGAAGCAGGATGACTCCAGATGATCCATCTCTGTCTGGGTGGATGTTTGTGTTTGTTTATATTTTTTTGCCAGACCAAGTGTTGCTGAGTCTTCTCTTGCTCTATTGTACGTCACCCTGTAGTTACTGTACATGTTAGTGTGGGAAGGAACAGCCACGTTTAAGCCTTAGGGGCGAGACTGTCTAAAGATGTGATGAGTGAACTGACTAACATGAACATAGAGCACATCGCTTATCTGTAAATGGGACCAGGATGGACACCTTCAGTCAGAAAGGGACTACAATGGCTATTCTGTATTATTTTCCTCAAATCAGTCACTTATTTAGACCTGGTAAACCAGGTGTGATCAGGGTGGGTGGTTGGAAGGGGGTTGGGGGTGGGTGGTTGGTTGGGAGGGAGGGAGGGAATCAAGGTGGCTGCACTGAGGAAAGGCGGAGAGGTAGGGAAGGGACTAGGTGGGTTGGGTTGTAACGCTCCGGGTGTCGTGGGTGTGGAGTCAGACGCAGGAAACAGAGAGTGCGATGCTGTGCTATTTAATGTCCAAAAAACGCAACACGTGGTGCTTCACAACCAAAATATACGACCAGGAACAAACACGTTCCTCTACATACAAAACAGAAGGTCACAAAAATCAATCCTGCACAAAGAACCAGGCGGGCCGGCTGACTAATAAAGCCTCCCTAATTACACCCAACACAAAACAGGTGTACTCAATAAACACATAAGGAGGGGGAGGAAAGAATCAGTGGCAGCTAGTAGGCCAGCGACGACGACCGCCGAGCGCCACCCGAACGGGAAGGGGAGCCACCGTCGGTCGGAGTCGTGACATGGGTGGATGTGTTGTATGGAGGGAGGGAGGATGGTTGGGATATGGTAAAATATTTGTACTTACATTGATGTACATTTTGTAAAACTTGAATAGAAATATTTAAAAAATAGACCAGGTGTGTGCAGTACTGGTGCAGTGCAAATCAGAGACATTAATAGATCAATTAAGTGCCAGGGAGAAGTAAAGTACCAGTCGAAAGTTGGGACACACCTACTCATTCAAGAGTTTTTCTTTATTTTTACTATTTTCTACATTGTAGAATAACAGTGAAGACAACAAAACTATGAAATAACACATATGGAATCATGTAGTAACTGAAAAAGTGTTAAACAATTCAACATATATTTTAGATTTGAGATTCTTCAAATTAGCCACCCTTTGCCTTGATGACAGCATTGCACAAATTTGGCATTCTCTCAACCAGCTTCACCTGGAATGCTTTTCCAACAGTCTTGAAGGTGATCACATGATCACATCCCACACATGCTGAGCACTTGTTGGCTGCTTTTCCTTCACTCTGTGGTCCAACTCATCCCATTGTGGAGGCCAGGTCATCTGATGCAGCACTCCATCACTCTCCTTCTTGGTCAAATAGCCCTTACACAGCCCGGAGGTGTGTTAGGTCATTGTCCTGTTGAAAAACAAGTGATAGTCCCACTAAGCGCAAACCAGACGGGATGGCGTATCACTGCAGATTGCTGTGGTAGCCATGCTGGTTGTGTGCCTTGAATTCTAAATAAATCACTGACAGTGTCATCAGCAAAGCAACCCCACAACATCACACCTCCTCTTCCTCCATGCTTCACGGTGGGAACCACACATGCGGAGATCATCCGTTCACCTACTCTGCGTCTCACAAAGACATGGAGGTTGGAACCAAAAATCTCAAATTTGGACCCATCAGACCAAAGAACAGATTTCACTGGTCTAATGTCCATTGCTCGTGTTCCTTGGCCCAAGCAAGTCACTTCTTGTTATTGGTGTCCTTTAGTAGTGGTTTCTTTGCAGCAGTTCGGCCTGATTCACGCAGTCTCCTCTGAACAGTTGATGTTGAGATGTGTCTGTTACTTTAACTCTGTGAAGCATTTATTTAGGCTGCAATTTCTGAGGCTGGTAACTCTAATGAACTTATCCTCTGCAGCAGAGGTAACTCTGGGTCTTCCTTTCCTGTGGCAGTCCTCATGAGAGCCAGTTTCATCATAACGCTTCATGGTTTTTGCGACTGCACTTGAAGAAAGTTCTTGAAATGTTCCGCATTGACTGACCTTCATGTCTTAAAGTAATGATGGACTGTCGTTTGCCTTTGCTTATTTGAGCTGTTCCTGCCACAATATGGGCTTGGGCTTTTACCAATATACCATCTCCACTTTGTCACAACACAACTGATTGGCTCAAATTCCTTAAGAATGAAATCAATTCCACAAATGAACTTTTAACAAGGCACACCTGTTAATTGAAATATATTCCAGGTGACAACCCCATGAAGCTTGTTCAGAGACTGCCAAGAGTGTCATCAAGGCGGTGACTTTGAAGAAAGTAAAATATAAAATATTTGTTTAACACTTTTTTGGTTACACTGTAGAAAATGACCCACAGGCTTAGTAAATATTGCTAAAGAAAATCAAATGATTTTTACTTTTAATTTATTTGAATTATTTCACCTTTATTTAACCAGGTAGGCAAGTTGAGAACAAGTTCTCATTTACAATTGTGACCTGGCCAAGACAAAGCAAAACAGTTCAACACATACAACAACACAGAGTTACACATGGAGTAAAACAAACATACAGTCAATACTACAGTGGAAAAATAAGTCTATATGCAATGTGAGCAAATGAGGTGAGATAAGGGAGGTAAAGGCAAAAAAAGGCCATGGTGGCAAAGTAAATACAATATAGCAAGTAAAACACTGGAATGATAGATTTGCAGTGGAAGAATGTGCAAGGTAGAGATAGCAATATAGATGGGCTATGTACAGGTGCAGTAATCTGTGAGCTGCTCTGACAGCTGGTGCTTAAAGCTAGTGAGGGAGATAAGTGTTTCCAGTTTCAGAGATTTTTGTAGTTCGTTCCAGTCATTGGCAGCAGAGGAGAGGGGAGGCGAGGCGGCCAAAGGAAGAATTGGTTATTGGAGTGTCCAGAGAGATATACCTGCTGGAGCGCGTGCTACAGGTGGGAGATGCTATGGTGACCAGCGAGCTGAGATAAGGGGGGACTTTACCTAGCAGGGTCTTGTAGATGACCTGGAGCCAGTGGGTTTGGCGATGAGTATGAAACGAGGGCCAGCCAACGAGAGCGTACAGGTCGCAGTGGTGGGTAGTATATGGGGCTTTGGTGACAAAACGGATGGCACTGTGATAGACTGCATCCAATTTATTGAGTAGGGTATTGGAGGCTATTTTGTAAATGACATCGCCGAAGTCGAGGATCGGTAGGATGGTCAGTTTTACAAGGGTATGTTTGGCAGCATGAGTGAAGGATGCTGTGTTGCGAAATAGGAAGCCAATTCTAGATTTAATTTTGGATTTGAGATTTTGATATGAGCCTGGAAGGAGAGTTTATAGTCTAACCAGACACCTAGGTATTTGTAGTTGTCCACATATTCTAAGTCAGAACCGTCCAGAGTAGTGATGTTGGACAGGCGGGCAGGTGCAGCCAGCGATCGGTTGAAGAACATGCATTTAGTTTTACTTGTATTTAAGAGCAATTGCAGGCCACGGAAGGAGAGTTGTATGGCATTGAAGCTCGTTTGGAGGGTTGTTAACACAGTGTCCAAAGAAGGGCAGGAAGTTTACAGAAGGGTGTCGTCTGCGTAGAGGTGGATCAGAGACTCGCCAGCAGCAAGAGCGACATCATTGATGTATACAGATAAGAGAGTCGGTCCAAGAATTGAACCTTGTGGCACCCCCATAGCAGCCCGGACAACAGGCCCTCCGATTTGACACACTGAACTCTATCTAACTCTATAGTAGTTGGTGAACCAGGCGAGGCAATCATTTGAGAAACCAAGGCTGCCTCCCGGGTGGTGCAGTGGTTAAGGGCGCTGTACTGCAGCGCCAGCTGTGCCATCAGAGACTCTGGGTTCGCGCCCGGGCTCTGTCGTAACCGGCCGCGACCGGGAGGTCCATGGGGCGATGCACAATTGGCCTAGCGTCGTCCGGGTTAGGGAGGGCTTGGTCGGTAGGGATGTCCTTTTCTCATCGCGCACCAGCGACTCCTGTGGTGGGCCGGGCGCAGTGCGCGCTAACCAAGGTTGCCAGGTGCACGGCGTTTCCTCCGACACATTGGTGCGGCTGGCTTCCGGGTTGGATGCGCGCTGTGTTAAGAAGCAGTGCGGCTAGGTTGGGTTGTGTATCGGAGGACGCATGACTTTGAATTTTCGTCTCTCCCTAGCCCGTACGGGAGTTGTAGCGATGAGACAAGATAGTAGCTACTACAACAATTGGGCACCTCAGCCACGCTCAAGGTCCTAAACAATATCTTAACCGCCATCGATAAGAAACAATACTGTGCAGCCGTATTCATTGACCTGGTCAAGGCTTTTAACTCTGTCAATCATCACATCCTCATCGGCAGACTCGATAGCCTTGGTTTCTCTTTTTTTAATTATATATATATATATATATATATTTAGCCCTTTTTCTCCCCAATTTCGTGGTGTCCAATTGTTGTAGTAGCTACTATCTTGTCTCATCGCTACAACTCCCGTACGGGCTCGGGAACCAGATTGCATAGCGGAGAAGGTATGGTGGAATTCGAAATGGTCGGTAATCTGTTTGTTGACTTGGCTTTCGAAGACCTTAGAAAGACACGGTAGAATAGATATAGGTCTGTAGCAGTTTGGGTGAAGAGTGTCCCCCCCCTTTGAAGAGGGGGATGACCGCAGCTGCTTTCCAATCTTTGGGAATCTCAGACGACACGAGAGAGAGGTTGAACAAGCTAGTAATAGGGGTGGCAACAATTTTGGCAGATCATTTTTAGAAAGAAAGGGTCCAGATTGTCTAGCCCGGCTGATTTGTAGGGGTCCAGATTTTGCAGCTCTTTCAGAACATCAGCTGACTGGATTTGGGAGAAGGAGAAATGGGCAGGGCTTGGGCGAGTTGCTGTGGGTGTTGCAGTGCTGTTGACTGGGGTAGGGGTAGCCAGGTGGAAAGCATAGCCAGCCGTAGGAAAATGCTCATTGAAATTCTCAATTATAGTGGATTTATCGGTGGTGACAGTGTTTCCTATCTTCAGTGCAGTGGCCAGCTGGGAGGAGGTGTTCTTATTCTCCATGGACTTTACAGTGTCCCAGAACTTTTCTGAGTTTGTATTGCAGGAAGCAAATTTCTGCTTGAAAATGCTAGCTGCCTTTTCTAACTGCCTGTGTATATTGGTTTCTAGCTTTCCTGAAAAGTTGCATATCACAGGGGCTGTTCGATGCTAATGCAGAACGCCATAGGATGTTTTTGTGTTGGTTAAGGGCAGTCAGGTCTGGAGAGAACCAAGGGCTATATCTGTTCCTGGTTCTACATTTCTTGAATGGGGCATGCTTGTTTAAGATGGTGAGGAAGGCATTTAAAAAAATAACCAGGCATCCTCTACTGACGGGATGAGATCAATATCCTTCAGGATACCCCGGCCAGGTCGATTAGAAAGGCCTGCTCACTGAAGTGTTTCAGGGAGTGTTTGACAGTGATGAGTGGAGGTCGTTTGACTGCTGACCCATTACGGATGCAGGCAATGAGGCAGTGATCGCTGAGATCTTGGTTGAAAACAGCAGAGGTGTATTTAGAGGGCAAGTTGGTTAGAATGATATCTATGAGGGTGTCTGTGTTTACGGCTTTGGGGTGGTACCTGGTAGGTTGATAATTTGCATGAGATTGAGGGCATCAAACTTAGATTGAAGGATGGCTGGGATGTTCCAGTTTAGGTCGCCTAGCAGCACGAGCTCTGAAGATAGATGGGGGGCAATCAGTTCACATATTGTGTCCAGAGCACAGCTGGGGGCAGAGGGTGGTCTATAGCAGGCGGCAACGGTGAGAGACTTGTTTTTAGAGAGGTGTATTTTTAAAAGTAGAAGTTCAAATTGTTTGGGTACAGACCTGGATAGTAGGACAGAACTCTGCACGCTATCTTTGCAATAGATTGCAACAACGCCCCCTTTGGCCGTTCTATCTTGTCTGAAAATGTTGTCGTTAAGGATGAAGATTTCAGAATTTTTGTTGGTCTTCCTAAGCCAGGATTCAGATACTTAAAATAATAGTTTTCTGGTTTTACTTACCATTTTGAATATAGTACTTAATTTATATGTGTTGAAAAAGACTGGCATTTGCAAATAAAATTCCAAGGTAATATGCTGCTAAATTTGAACTAATATTTCTAAGTAACAACCAACAACTTCAAAATATGATATTCAAATGATCATTATTGTGTTGGACTGACATGCTAGATCTAGTTCTGATTTCGGTTGTGCTTGGAACATTTCAACGGATGTCATCTTGATCTTTCTCCTCTGGAAAGGCCATGTGAGGACCAAATTATAACTTGGAATGTAGTTTGGATCTCTCTACACATATTTTCAATGAAATGTCAAAAATATTTGTTAATAATATTCTTCAAGTACGAAAAGCCTTTAGCTATATTGCCAGAGAACGTTATATATTTGCACATTGATAAACTAGCTAGTTAACGGCCATGATGTCTGTATAGTTAGCTAGTGGTGGGCATGCTACTAGCTAGTTAACTTCCGTGATGTCTGTATAGTTAACTAGTGGTGGGCATGCTACTAGCTAGTTAACTTCGGTGATGTCTGTATACTTAGTAGGAACCCAATTTAAATACATTTTACTAACCTGAGTACTATAAGTAACTGAGCAAAAACATTTGTAGATTAAACATAGAATATCAATTACGATACTGAGTAAATTCAGCAAATTAAACTTACAATATTAGTTCTGTAACTGATTACATTAATTATATCAAACTTATAACATTAGTTCTGGGACTTAAAGGACTTAAGCAGGTCAACAACAAAAAAACTGTTCTGAACCTGATAAAATTAAGTTGAATGAAAGGAATTTTTGAGATCCTGTTAGTTGTTTGCACTTAATATATTTGAGTTTGTAATGCACTTAAAGCGAAGTACATAATCCTCGTTGCTGGATTTACTTAAAAAGCTGATGCAAATAGTTCCCTACATTTTTTAAAGTAAAAGGGGCACAATATATTTTACAGTGTACTACATTTGTGTTATTTCATAGTTTTTATGTCTTCACTATTATTCTACAGTGTAGAAAATAGTAAAAAACAAAGAAAAGTTAATGAATGAGTAGGTGTATCCAAACTTTTGACTGGTACTGTAGTTACTACGGCTCAAGGAGCCCAAAATTAGACGTTTATGGACAAACGTCAGATTCTGCAGTGAGTCTGTGAGTGCTGCCAAACAATACTTAGTGGTGTGATCGCTGTACTGGTCAAAAATGCAACCAACTGAACAGTTCCATTGAGTAAAAAATATATATATAACATTGTTGGAACCAGATTTTGTTAGTTTTTTTTATATGATTGTAGACTATCTTTATAATTTGTGCAACTGCATCATTTTGTCATCATAAAAAAAAAATCTGACATACGATGTATTTTGGAATTCAGAATGTATTAAATTATAATTGCATACTAAATTGATATTTCAATCCTCTATCTCAATGTCCATCCTATGTTCTCCGCTCTGTCATCCCCATAGACATTGGTCAGCCCCTCCATCTCCTCTTGACCGGCTCGTTGACTCTGTGCTCTCATCTGGATCGCACACCACACCCCCTTAGGTGCACGTGCAAAGAGCGTGCATGAGGGTGTGAGCCTTCTCGTAGCCTGCCAGCCCGTGATTGGTCTGTGCCAGCACATTGTCCTGTGTATTAGTCAGAATGGATCAATATTTAATGAAATATCTCTATTTGTAGCAAACTTTATAATAATTCACTGTGGGGATCGAACTTCATAATAAACACATTTTAGAGGCCAAAACGTCCATAACATACAGTGGCAAGAAAAAGTATGTGAAACCTTTGGAAATACCTGAATTTCTGCATAAACTGGTCCTAAAATTTGATCTGATTTTCATATAGGTCACAACAATAGACAAACCCAGTCTGCTTAAACTAATAACACACAAACAATTATACATTTTCATGTCTTTATTGAACACACCATGTAAACATTCACAGTGCAGGATGGAAAAAGTATGTGAACCCTTGGATTCAATAACTGGTTGACCCTCCTTTGGCAGCAACAACCTCAACAAAAACATTTTCTGTAGTTGCGGATCAGACCTGCACAACTGTCAGGAGGAATTTTGGGCCATTCCTCTTTACAAAACTGTTTCAGTTCAGCAATATTCTTGGGATGTCTGGTGTGAACTTCTCTCTTGAGGTCATGCCACAGCATCTCAATCCGGTTGAGGTCAGGAACACTCCAGAAGGCATATTTTCTTCTGTTGAAGCCATTCTGTTGTTGATTTACTTCTGTGTTTTGGGTCGTTGTCCTGTTGCATCACCCAACTTCTGTTGAGCTTCAAGTGGCGGACAGATAGCCTAACATTCTCCTGCAAAATGTCTTGATAAACTTGGGAATTCATTTTTCCGTCGATGATAGCAAGCTGTCCAGACCCTGAGGCAGCAAAGCAGCTCCAAACCATGAGGCTCCCCCGACCTGTGATGATGTTTTGATGTTGGTGTGCTGTGCCTTTTTCCCCCACACATAGTGTTGAGTGTTCCTTCCAAACAACTCAACTATAGTTTCATCTGTCTACAAAGTATTTTGCCAGTAGGGCTGTGGAACATCCAGGTGCGCTTTTGCAAACTTTAGACGTGTAGCAATGTTTTTTTTGGACAGCAGTGTTGTCTTCGGTCGTGTCCTCCCATGAACACCATTCTTGTTTCGTGTTTTACGTACATAGACTCGTCAACAGAGATGTCAGCATGTTCCAGAGATTTCTGTAAGTCTTTAGCTGACACTCTAGGATTATTCTTAACCTCATTGAGCACTCTGCTCTGTGCTCTTGTAGTCATCTTTGCAGGACAGCCACTCCTAGGGAGAGTAGCAACAGTGCTGAACTTTGTCCATTTATAGACAATTTGTCTTGCCGTGGACTGATGAACATCAAGGCTTTTAGAGATACTTTTGTAACCCTTTCCAGTTTTATGCAAGTCAACAATTCTTAATCTTAGGTCTTCTGAGATCTCTTTTGTTCGAGGCATGGTTCACATCAGGCAATACCTTTGTGAATAGCAAACTCAAATTGTGTGTGTTTTTAGAGGGCAGGGCAGCTCTAACCAACATCTCCAATCTCGTTTCATTGATTGGACTCCAGGTTAGCTGCCTCCTGACTCCAATTAGCTTTTGGAGAAGTCATTTGCCTAGGGGTTCACATACTTTTTCTACCCACACTGTGAATATTTAAATGATGTATTCAATATAGACAAGAACAATAATCTAAGTACATACCAATAATCACAACATAATGACTTGGACCTAGAAACTTAAGCATTACGCTGCACTTGTGATACGCAACCAATAAACTTTGATTTGAAATGAGAGTGTAGTGTACAGCAAAGCATTAGCTACAGTGAAGTGTTAGCTGGGTTTGTATGGTAGCTGTGAGTCAGCAGAATTCTGAGGGGAAATAGTATAGCGGGGTTTCTGGGTGGTATCAACAGGCCTGGCCCTGGGAACCAATCTGCTGTGTCTGTGTGATGACAGGAGGCTACTGGGAACTTCCTGCTTCCTGTCTGTCACTGTTAGGCCACTACAGGGCAGGGTTCAATGCTGAATAGACGCCAATCGGAACACCACTTTGAGAGAGAGAGAAAATGGTTCTCACTTTCTGCTGCTTAACAACCCACTTGTTATGTAGCTGAACCCTTCACACACAAACATGCACACGCACGCACTCACACACATGCACACACACACAACCCGGCACAGCACTGACCCATATTTCATACTTGATGGACAAATTGTGTTCCCAGACCCAGAATTGCGAGGTTAACTGGCCTCAGTAGGCGAGGCACTAAATCACTCTCCTCTCCTCTAATCAATGATAAGGTTTATTTTTGCCTGTAGTTTTTGCTGAAGCTGAATGTGTGAGATGACTGATAGTTTTATATGTGTGTGTCAATAGTAAATCTTACAGTGTTTCCACACACACACACATCTCTCAGCTCCCCTGTGTGTGTTTATGTGTGTAGGTGTTTATACCTCTGCCTGGCCCGGCCCCATGTGAACACTCCCAGAGGCCTCTCCTCCGTTTCTCCACTCTCAGCTCCCCTGTGTGTGTTTATGTGTGTAGGTGTTTATACCTCTGCCTGGCCCGGCCCCATGTGAACACTCCCAGAGGCCTCTCCTCCGTTTCTCCACTCTCAGCCCCACTGGTTCCGTCCAGTACGGATGTTCCAGCAGAAGTACCTTCTCACTCTAGGTCTGGATGCTGTACGAGCAAGGTCGCAAGTTCAACCAGATGACAGTTGATTTACAGTTCATTCAATGTTGTCAGGAAAACATGTCTTGTGGCAAATTTGTGGCTGATATAGTAAAATATCCAGCCTGCACATGATACTGGAGAGTAATCCCACAAAGATATAAATCACTCAAAAAGATACTAGCCCTACAGAAAGACAGACAGATCTCAGCTATGTGTCTGTGGTTGTGATCCTGCTGTGTGAAAACCTGTTTTCTCATTCCATGTACTGTATACACACATACTGTTCAAAACCCTTTCACAGCAGTGCCTGGCACATATTCAGGCCCAGAGAATACATTTTCAACACAGGGAATAGAGAATCTTAGTCATGATGGATGGAGGCTTTCAGCATTTGTCAATGAGATCCATTTGTGCTGTTTAGATTTCTCACAGTTTATATTCCTCAAAATCAAATAGTCCGACTGTGGTTATTAGTGGGGTCATTAGTGACACTAAGTGGATGGGATGTGTGTGTGTGTGAGTGTGAATGCATGCCTGCATATGGGTGTGTGTATATTAATGACTTTGAGTGGAGTCCAGCCAAGGAGGGGAGAGAGTGTTATAAACTAGAAACAGAAGAGGTCCATGTGAAGATTCCTCAACTTTGGCAGTCTGATTCCTCAAAGTCATTCTGTCCCGAGTGCTTCAGAGGTAGTGTGTGTCTTTGTGCTTGTGTGTGTGTGTGTGCATAAATGTCTGTGTACGTGTGAATGTGCGTCTGTCTCTGGTGATCCCGCAGCAATCGTGAGGATGGGATGTTTTCTATCCAGGCGTTTATGAGTTGTGAGGGGGTTGAAAGTCCATTCAGAATGATTTGTGTTGTTGCTCTTCTTTTAACAAGCTTTATCAGCATCTGACAGGCTAATTGAAGTCATAAGACTGCACTCTGCGGCCTCCACTGGTGCATTAGTGGTGTTCCAGAGATTTTACAACCTCACAGCTGGATCCTATTGTCTCAGGATTCCATGTAAAAGTCAACTCCGAGGAGAGAAGGAGAAGGGAAAGGACAGGAGATAGAGGTTTGTGGGGAATGGGAGAAAGGTGAACAATAGATAGCAGAGAGAAGGAGAGAAAGGAAGAGGGTCAGAAGCACAAAATCCCTTTCTCAGGCCTTTGTGGATCCGCCCAGACCCAGAACAGACCAGAGAAGGACAAGCCAACCAAGTCACGGCCTTGCCTAGTTGTCTCTGTGTGAGTACTAGTGAATGGGGCTTACAGGTGCTCGGTTTTCTACTTCTATCATTATTAATGGCAACTAGGCTCCTTACAGCTATAGATAGAAGGAAACATGTAGGCGGCAGGACCAGCCTGGTCTTATAGACTAGACTAAACATAATAAACACAAATTAATGTGATATGTTACGTTTGGGATGGTTACATAAGACAGATGGTTACTTAAGGCAAAAACGAAAGTAGGCTGTTTGGTCGGGGTGGATAGGTAGGTGCATAATGCGAACGTATAGCCAACCTAAAGGTTGTGAGTTGAAATCTTATTGTGGACAACTTTAGCATTTTAGCTACTTTTAAATTACTTACTAGTTTTTAGCTACTTTGAAACTACTTAGCATGTTACCTAACCCTTCTCCTAATCTTAACCCTAACCCTAACCTTAACTGTTTTAGCTAATCCTTCCCCTAACCCTAACATTAACCCTTTAACCTAACTCCTAATCTTAACCCTAACCCTAACCCTAACCTTAACTGTTTTAGCTAATCCTTCCCCTAACCCTAACATTAACCCTTTAACCTAACTCCTAAACTTAACCCCAACCACTAGCTTAGCTAACGTTAACCAGCTAGCTAAAGTTAGCCACCTAGCCACCTAGCTAGAATTCGGAATATATCTTATGTTTTGCAAATTCGTAACATATAATATATGAGCTGCAATTCGTAACATATCGTACGAAATGGGTGATCTACATCCACAAATTAATACATACCATACGATACAAAACTTAAATTACTAAATGGACAGTCTTGGATATACGCAAAGAATAATATGAAATGTTCTGAAACCGGGTTGGCAAAGACAGATGGCAGTCCAGAATATTCACATTTTACTCTTGTTTTCTGCCCATGTAGCTGAAACAGGACAGTGGTGTGCCGCTTGTCTTTCCTTTTGTCTATTGACTTTTCACAAATGATTGTTTCTGTATAGGAGACTAAGGGGAGAGCTGGTAGGAGAAAGAGGACAGAGAGGATAGTTTTCTCTGCACTTAAATCCCCATCATTACAAATCATTAAGAAGAATAGGGCCAGAATAGACCTTTCAGTATGCGTCTGTTGGCATTGACCACAGCCCTCCTCATGGTGGGAAAACGCACACCACTGGCCATAATTCTTTCCCCCTCCCCCCCACACACACACACACACACACACACACACACACACACACACACACACACACACACACACACACACACACACACACACACACACACACACACACACACACACACACACACACACACACACACACACACACGGCTATCACTCTCCCTGCGTTGTGGCCCTCTTTACAACCCTGTCCGCCATTGTCCCAAAGGTCACCATGAGCCGTTACCATGGTGATGAGTCACAAATCCTACCGCCCACAATTCTCCCACCTGACAACATAGTCGTCCCCAGTAACGGAATCTTACTGGTCATTATACTGCAGGTTGGCACACACACACACCACAACGCGGGATGGAATGCATGTGTGTGCATGCCTTCCCAGGGCACAGTCAGACCATCAGTCTGTAGTTTTATGTGATAATAGGTTTTTAAATCAAACTGCTGATAAATCTACCACCACACCGTTTTCATCCACTGTTGTGTAAGGTTAGCCTGGGTGTTACTGGGTTTCTGCATTAGCCAACTCATTTGTCGATAGGTTACAACATTAGCTAACTCCTTGGTTGATAGTTCACTACTTTAGACAACTCCTTTGATAGATCACTTTTCCAATTAAATCAAAATCAAAGTTTATGCGCGCACACACACACACACACACACACACACACACACACACACACACACACACACACACACACACACACACACACTATAAGGAGTAGTGCTCTGATGTTCCAGTTTCTACATGCTCCCAAACTACTACGGAATTTTGGAATGAGTTCCTGTACCTGGATTCTTCATTCCAACTAGAGATCTAATTTCTTTCCTTTTAACCCCTTCAGCATTCCCCTTCTCTCGCTCTCTCGCTCTGTCTTTCTATCTCTCTACGGTGAATTACAGTTTTTTTCAATCGTTGTGTTGATATTTTCACAAGGATGTGGAGAATTGTCAAAACTCTAAGTACAAAATGCCAAACTGGTAACACTTGTATAGTCAATTTTATAACTCTACCTACATGTACATACTACCTCAACTAACCTGTGCCCCCACACATTGACTCTGTACCGGTACCCCCTGTATATAGTCTCGCTATTGTTATTTCACTGCTTTAATTACTTGTTACTTTTATCTCTTATTCTTATCTGTATTTTTTAAAACTGGATTGTTGGTTAGTGGCTCGTAAGTAAGCATTTCACTGTAAGGTTACACCTGTTTTATTCTGCGTATGTGACTAATAACATTTGATTTGATTTGCAACACAGCAAGTCTCATATTCACAAGTTTTTATTGTGCATTCATTTTGTTTGAAAAAGTCTTTCACAACACAATCATTGGTCCAAAAAATAAGTTTACTATGAAATACTGTGAGAAAATTGGTTTAATCACCAATACCCAACATAATGATATCTTCTCAATTTAGTTATTTTAACAACCAGTTAATCTAATAGCAAAACATGCATGTTTCAAAATTGCCATTTGAATGTAGTAATTTACAGTATGGTGATTTTGTACTGTAATTACACTGTTGTACTGTAATTACACTGTTTTCACATTAGGCAATACACATGCACTACCCATTAAAATGGATTGAACATCAGATTTCTATCACATGTGATCAAAGGTGTGATCATTGAAGATAGCTTTCGCAATGTAATCAAGTGAAAGAAATGAGATAAACCATTTTTAGCATGCAATAGTTTGCACCAAGCCTGTCTTGAGCATTTGGCCATAGGTTTCCATTGAAATAGCAATAAATATCCTCATTGTTCATGCACCCGGGGAAAAACCATTTGGCATGGCCAATCCAAAGCCTGACACAAGCCTGGAATGAAATCATTGCATGTCTCATCCATGGCCTGATGGAGGATGGTACACTCATGGAGATGGCAATAAAACATATTCCAGCTGTATTGTAATCATGTATTGTATTTTACAGTATTGTATTATACTTATGCGTTATACTGTTCCTGTACGTGGGTCAGGTCGTAAAAGCATGGCACTAGCAGCATTAGAGTTGTGGGTTCAATTCCCACTGGTGTCACGACTTCTGCCGAAGTTGGTCCCTCTCCTTGTTCGTTTGGCGGTCGACGTCACCGTTCTTCTAGCCATCGCTGATCCACTTTTCATTTTCCATTTGTTTTGTCTTTGTTTTCTACACACCTGGTTTCATTCCCCAATTACATGTTCATGTATTTAACCCTCTGTTTCCCCCATGTTTTTGTGCGTGATTGTTTCTATGTTCATTCGGTACGTTATGGCTGGTTTTCGACGGGTGCTGTTTTCACCCGTGCCTAATTGATTTCTGTTTATTGTTGGTCAAGTGTATTGTTACCTTGTGCCTTTATTTTAAGTAAAGTATGTTGCTCACTCATTCTGCTCTCCTGCGCCTGACTTCATGCACCAGCTACACACACCTTCTGACAACTAGGATCAATAAGAAAATGTTTGACTCGTCTCACTGTTATCACTTTGGATAAAAGCGTCTGCTACAGAAATGGCGTACATTACGGTATTACAGTACTGTATTGGCCATTGCAAAAGTAAAGCAGTGTGACCCCCCCAACTTAATTTTGGAGACATATAAAGGATGCATTTGTTACCTACAGTACATCTCTGATCTTGTCAATCAGAATGTTTTTAATCATAGTAGTCATCATAATAGTACATTACAGTATATATCATACTTTATGTTTCTACTTTATAGACATACATCTTCATTATGTAGTTCTCAAAATCTATAGTAGAGTTTAAAATCTATAGGTTTACCAAATGGTTAAGTGATGATCAATTAACAACAATCAAATTAAGTAATAGTAAAATGTATTTTTACATATTAGAAGAGAAACATTGCATTGTGAAAGGAAATTACTTCACGTGAACATGTATTGCAATGTGAAACATGTATTTACTGTATAGTTGAAACACTGATTAAGTTTAGTGGAAAAGTGACTGTATGATTGTGTGTTGTGCCTAGAGTTTTGAAACAACTGCCTTTTTGATGATCTGTTTTGAGTTTTGTACTAAGAGTTGTGAAAATGCACCACATACTTGTGAAAATTGCCCCAAAGCGATTGAAAAAAAACTGTAATATTAATGTAAACCTGCAGCGTTTTATTCTACCATTTGTGACCCTTCCCCACATACTCAGCCTTTCCTAAGACCCTAAGTGTGGATTGTAGGATATACTTTCAGAGTGTGTATAGATGTGAGGGAGGGGTGAGGAGTGAGAGTTGGGCTTCTGATAAGCTCCTGCGCTATCCTATAATAATCACAGGTATTTGCCTACAGAGGAACAGGGGAGAATAGGTGGCACAGGGGCCAACACTGGACATATACCTGGGAACACCATAACACACACACACGCGAACGTAGAACATGAACGTAGAACATTTTGAGGAGGTGCCACCTTTCTTTGCTGTGTTGCTGGGAAGCGACGCTGCTGCCCAAAAAATATAACTGTTTCCAATTTTGGCTACCTAAACATCTACAGTTGATATTTTACCAGAGCAACTTTCAGTAGTGAGTGCATACATTTATCATGCTGGTCCCCCATAGGAATAGAACCCACAACCCTGCCATTGCAAGCACCATGCTCTACCAACTGAGCAGTGTGAAACAAGAAAAAGTGTTGTTCCTTCTGTGATGCTGTCCTTCCACTGAATAGTGTTCTGTTCTCTCAGCTCTGTGAGAGAATATTATCTGCTCTATTTGTTCAGTAAGTCATCTAGTTTAGACACTGATGCCTAGATAACCATGTTCTGGTTCTCAGCAGCTGACACCCTGTGACGGACATACGGAAAACCCTGTGATGTCACACTGCACTCTGCTCCTCTGACATTCCGCTCCTCTGATATTCCACTCCTCTGACATTCCACTCCACTTCCTGCTCATTAAGGCATCACTTCCTTCCTGGGAAGTCACAGTGCCTCTCCCAGGCAGGTACCCTAACACTGTTGGTGGAATGAGTCATATCCGGGTGGGGCATACAGTAGGAAACGTCTGGGCACAACTGGGAAAAGGTACTCCCACAACTCTGAGAGCGAGAGAGAGAGAGAGAGAGAGAGAGAGAGAGCTGGAGTACTGTACAGTAAGGCATGACACTGAGCACTGGTATTTCCCCATAGGAAGCTGATTGATGGTTTTGGTATTATCATTGTGTTGGGTGTATATGTCTTTGTGTGCGTGTGTTTGTCTGCATCACAGTGTGAATGAAGCCCCACTGAATGTTCTCAGCTCTGGGCTGGGTTGCTGGTGTTCATGGGAAAGTAGTAGCACTTTGGATCCACACCCCCTGACCTCACAACCCCTAGAATGTCATCATTCTGGGATGCTTCCAGCCTCACCATGGCAACATGGATGCCTAACAACACCAGGAGAGAAGAGCCAGAAACATTCATACAGAACCAGTATCAATAATGTGTTAGCACATTTGGAAGAGGAAGATCGAGACAGTTTCAAACCTGCGATCTTGAATCTGTCTACCCACCTGAGCCTCTAGGTCCAAACCCTTCATGATACAAGATACATTATTATGTCGTCACCGGAGTTAACTGATAGTGGCTGTCGACAGTAACTAACAGTGACACACAGTGATGTAGTCAAGTCACTAAAACTTAAACTCAGAATCCAAGTCAGAGTTGTTATACTTGAGTCACGACTCACAAATCCATTGGTGGTGCTAAAAGTTTCTGTCCAAACATTTTCAAAGCAGCATTTTATTGCATGACATAAGAATTTGATACATCAGAAAAGCAGAACTTAATGTTTGGTACAGAAACCTACGTTTGCTGTAGTTTTTGACCAGGTTTGCACACACTGCAGCAGGGATTTTGGCCCACTCCTCCATACAGACCTTCTCCAGATCCTTCAGGTTTTGGGATTGTCGCTGGGCAATACAGACTTTCAGCTCCCTCCAAAGATGTTCTATTGGGTTCAGGTCTGGAGACTGGCTGGGCCACTCCAGGACCTTGAGATGCTTCTTACGGAGCCACTCCTTAGTTGCCCTGGCTGTGTGTTTCGGGTCGTTGTCATGCTGGAAGACCCAGCCACGACCCATCTTCAATCCTCTTACTGAGGGAAGGAGGTTGTTGGCCAAGATCTCGCGAGACATGGCTCCATCCATCCTCCCCTCAGTATGGTGCAGTCATCCTGTACCCTTTGCAAAAAAGCATCCCCAAAGAATGATGTTTCCACCTCCATGCTTCATGGTTGGGATGGTGTTCTTGGGATTGTACTCATCCTTCTTTTCCTCCAAACACGGCGAGTAGAGTTTAGACCAAAAAGCTCTATTTTTGTCTCATCAGTCCACATGACCTTCTCCCATTCCTCCTCTGGATCATCCAGATGGTCATTGGCAAACTTCAGACGGGCCTGGACATGCGCTGGCTTGAGCAGGGGGACCTTACGTGCGCTGCAGGATTTTAATCTATGATGGCGTAGTGTGTTACTAATGGTTTTCTTTGAAACTGTGGTCCCAGCTCTCTTCAGGTCATTGACCAGGTCCTGCCGTGTAGTTCTGGGCTGATCCCTCACCTTCTTCATGATCATTGATGCCCCACGAGGTGAGATCTTGCATGGAGCCCCAGACCGAGGGTGATTGACCGTCATCTTGAACTTCTTGCATTTTCTAATAATTGCGCCAACAGTTGTTGACTTCTCACCAAGCTGCTTGCCTATTGTCCTATAGCCCATCCCAGCCTTGTGCAGGTCTACAATTTTATCCCTTATGTCCTTACACAGCTCCCTGGTCTTGGCCATTGTGGAGAGGTTGGAGTCTGTTTGATTGAGTGCGTGGACAGGTGTCTTTTATACAGGTAACGAGTTCAAACAGGTGCAGTTCATACAGGTAATGAGTGGAGAACAGGAGGGCTTCTTAAAGAAAAACTAACAGGTCTGTGAGAGCCGGAATTCTTACTGGTTGGTAGGTGATCAAATACTTATGTCATGCAATAAAATGCAAACGAATTACTTAAAAATCATACAATATGATTTTCTGGATTTTTGTTCCGTCTCTCACAGTTGAAGTGTACCTATGATAAAAATGACAGACCTCTACATGCTTTGTAAGTAGGAAACCCTGCAAAATCGGCAGTGTATCAAATACTTGTTCTCCCCACTGTACATATATATATATATATATATAACGAAAAATGTTAATAACTCCATATATATACATACAGTTAAAGTCGGAAGTTTACATACACTTAGGTTGGAGTTATTAAGATTTTTTCATTTTTCAACCACTCCACAAATGTCTTGTTAAGAAACTATAGTTTTGGCAAGTCGGTTAGGACATCTACTTTGTGCATGACACAAGTCGTTTTTCCAACAATTGTTTACAGACAGATTATTTCACTTATAATTCACTGTATCACAATTCCAGTGGGTCAGAAGTTTACATACACTAAGTTGACTGTGCCTTTAAACAGCTTTAGAAGCTTCTGATAGGCTAATTGACATAATTTGAGTCAATTGGAGGTGTACCTGTCGATGTATTTCAAGGTCTACCTTCAAACTCAGTGCCTCTTTGCTTGACATCATGGGAAAATCAAAAGAAATCAGCCAAGACCTCAGAATTTTTTTTGTAGACCTCCACAAGTCTGTTTCATCCTTGGGAGCAATTTCCAAACGCCTGAAGGTGCCACGTTCATCTGTACAAACATTAGAACGCAAGTATAAACACCATGGGACCACGCAGCCGTAACACCGCTAAGGTAGGAGACGCGTTTTGTCTCCTAGAGATGAACGTACTTTGGTGCGAAAAGTGCAAATCAATCCCAGAACAACAGCAAAGGACCTTGTGAAGATGCTGGAGGAAAGAGGTACAAAAGTATCAATAGCCATAGTAAAAGGAGTCCTATATCGACATAACCTGAAAGGCCGCTCAGCAAGGAAGAAGCCACTGCTCCAAATCCGCCATAAAAAAGCCAGACTACGGTTTGCAACTGCACATGGGGACAAAGATCGTACTTTTTGGACAAATGTCCTCTGGTCTAATGAAACAAAAATAGAACTGTTTCAAAATGACCATCGTTATGTTTGGAGGAGAAAGGGGGAGGCTTGCAAGCCAAAGAAACACCATCCCAACCGTGAAGCATGTGGGTGGCAGCATCATGTTGTGGGGGTGCTTTGCTGCAGGAGGGACTGGTGCACTTCACAAAATAGATGGCATCATGAGGCAGAAACATTATGTGGATATATTGAAGCAACATCTCAAGACATCAGTCAGGATTTTAAAGCTTGGTCGCAAATGTGTCTTCAAATAGACAATGACCCCAAGCATACTTCCAAAGTTGTGGCAAAATGGCTTAAGGACAACAAAGTCAAGGTATTGGAGTGGCCATCACAAAGCCCTGACCTCAACCCTATTGAAAATGTGTGGGCAGAACTGAAAAAGCGTGTTCGAGCAAGGAGGCCTACAAAACTGACTCAGTTACACCAGCTCTGTCAGGAGGAATGGGCCAAAATTCACCCAAATTATTGTGGGAAGCTTTTGGAACCTAAAAGGTTTGACCCAAGTTAAACAATTTAAAGACAATGCTACCAAATACTAATTGAGTGTAAACTTCTGACCTACTGAGAATGTGATGAAAGAAATAAAAGCTGAAATAAATCATTCTCTTTACTATTATTCTGACATTTCACATTCTTAAAATAAGGTGGTGATCCTAACTGACCTAAGACAGGGCATTTTTACTAGGATAAAATGTCCAGAATTGTATTGAGTTTAAATGTATTTGGCTAAGGTGTATGTAAACTTCTGACTTCAACTGTATACATATATATATGTATGTGTATATGTATATGTATATGTGTATGTATATATATATATATATTTTTTTAAATCCTGGGATGTGTTTTTGAATGCTATTGCTGTAAGACTGAGTTAGCTAGCATGTTCAAGATGTAATGGTCGCATTAGCCTCTGCTAATACACAGTTGTTTCCATGCTACATACGTATCTACAGCCATCAACAGACTTCTGTCCAGCACATCTATGTGTCACCTTGTGTCTATTGTCAGGAATACACACCAATCAACTGGGATCGCTGGCTGGACATTCTTTATTTATTACACAACACAAGAGAGTTACGAAGTACGATCACATCTGTTACAATGGTGCAAAGACCAGTCTTGTCTTCACTGAACATCTGTTACACACATTTGTAAGGCTAAATAGGTAATGCAGCTACCTAACATTTGCTGTTGTAGTTAGTATGTTTAATTAACCAAAAGAGATTGATTCTGACAACAAAGTCACAACTGGCCGAGTCAAGATGAGTCCTGGACTCGAGTACTACAACACTGGTGACAAATACCAAACCCAGTTGCTCTGGGCTGTGTTTGTATCCATGTATCCAAGCAATAATCTAATTGGCTATTCCTAGTCCACTGGCTGGCATGGTTGTCATGGTGATTAAACCTGGAGAGGGGCGGCAAGGAAAAGCTGCTAATATAAAGTTTATGAAAACACTTCAAAATAGTAAAAACACTTAACCTCCGAGAGCTCTAATTTAACATATCCCCAGGGAGGCCCAGAGCTAGTGCAGAGAGAAAGAAAGAGCGAAAGAGAGAGAGAGGGAGATCAACCTAAATTCACGACATGAGGACAAGAGAGGTGGGGGGTGTATTTCTGAGGGCTGTATATACTGCATGCAGCAGTGATACACAGATGGGATGTACCATGTGTAGTTACATTATTAACTAGTAGTACTGTAGTAGTAGTAGCATAGCAGTTAAACGGTCAGTGTTGGGCTTGATCTAAGACCACTTCAGTCACCAGGTACACACACTACCTCCTGTGCCATAAAGGTCCAGACCTCTTGACAGAGGCTGTATTATTCTGCAGCCACTACTGCGTCGGCTGTACAGATGCTAATACTGCTGAGAGCTGTGTGTAAGCAGTCGGAGAGTGATCAATTTCTGGCACTGAGCATTGTGATTTATGACATTCCTAATGAGTCTCTCTCCCTGTGTGTGTGTGTGTGTGTGTGTGTGTGTGTGTGTGTGTGTGTGTGTGTGTGTGTGTGTGTGTGTGTGTGTGTGTGTGTGTGTGTGTGTGTGTGTGTGTGTGTGTGTGTGTGTGTGTGTGTGTGTGTGTGTGTGTGTGTGTGTGTGTGTTGGAGTTGAAAAAGGCTCCTTGAGTTTCACTTCTCCCTCTCTGCCTTGGCCCAGGCCTGCAATAACACTCTGAGAGTGGTGTATATAAATACACACCCTGGGTTCCGCACCGCGTAAATGCTAGGTGGCACTTTTAAGACAAACAGAAAAGGAGAGAGAGAGAGAGAGAGAGAGAGAGAGAGAGAGAGAGAGAGAGAGAGAGAGAGAGAGAGAGAGAGAGAGAGAGAGAGAGAGAGAAACAAGAAAACAGCTGTGCTGAGCAGGACTGCTTTCGTGGGCAGTAGCAGCATCAAATGGAGAGGAAATCAAAATAAGGTCTAAAATCAGACTGCGAGGAGTTTGTGTGTATGTGTTACGGTGTATATGACGGCAGAGCGCAGTGCTGTTTCAGAGTGGGGGTGTTTGGGTTGGCATATAGCAGTCTTCAGCATGGCAATAGAGAGAGCCAAGCCAACCTCACAACCGCTCAGCCACACTGCATCGCTCTGCACTTTCTATCTGCCCAATGCTATACAGAGTGGTCCTCACTTTCTACCACCCTTCAGAGATGTTTGCACTTCCTCTTTTCCAGTGTCTTTTGAGAGACATTTGTAGAATGCCAACGTCCACCATCTTGCAGTCACTGTACCGCCCTCTAGCTCTCGCTCAGCGGAACTGCCGAGCATAGAGTGTGTACCTGTGAGAGAAGGGTTGCCACGGTTACAGTGAGACGTGATTTAGTATTTCTGAAACTGACAGGTAGACCTACACAGCAACCTGAATAACAATCTCACATAGACCTCCCCACTGCACTCTTTCTCTTTCCTTTTATTATTTAATCCCTCATGGTGGTGATTTATACAGTGGCCGTGCTCACAATGATGGATGTGTTTAAAGAGAAATCTAAGGTATGCAGCTCATGTCCTCCATCATAAATCCACTATGAGTGGGTTTCTGGGTTGGAGGACCTCACACTAAGAGAGAGTCCTAAGACTTTTCACAATTGATACCATTTAGTGAGTCAGATTCAGTAAAAAAAAAAAAAACTTATTCAACCAATGGAAGTTTTGATGACAAAGTAGAGTTTTTGCATCTGTAGTTCCATTGTAGAGGGAAAGGGGTGTGCTGAGGGAGAGGGGTGTACTGAGGAAGAGGGGTGTGCTGAGGGATAGGGGTGTGCTGAGGGAGAGGGGTGTGCTGAGGGAGAGGGGTGTGCTGAGGGAAAGGGGTGTGCTGAGGGAAAGGGGTGTGCTGAGGGAGAGGGGTGTGCTGAGGAAGAGGGGTGTGCTGAGGGAAAGGGGTGTGCTGAGGGAGAGGGGTGTGCTGAGGGAGAGGGGTGTACTGAGGGAGAGGGGTGTGCTGAGGGAAAGGGGTGTGCTGAGGGAAAGGGGTGTGCTGAGGAAGAGGGGTGTGCTAAGGGAAAGGGGTGTGCTGAGGGAGAGGGGTGTGCTGAGGGAGAGGGGTGTACTGAGGAGAGGGTGTGCTGAGGGAGAGGGGTGTACTGAGGGAGAGGGGTGTGCTGAGGGAGAGGGGTGTGCTGAGGGAGAGGGGTGTACTGATGGAGAGGGGTGTGCTGAGGGAGAGGGGTGTACTGAGGGAGAGGGTGTGCTGAGGGAGAGGGGTGTACTGATGGAGAGGGGTGTGCTGAGGTAGAGGGGTGTGCTGAGGGAGAGGGGTGTGCTGAGGGAGAGGGGTGTGCTGAGGGAGAGGGGTGTGCTGAGGTAGAGGGGTGTCCTGAGGGAGAGGGGTGTGCTGAGGTAGAGGGGTGTGCTGAGGGAGAGGGGTGTGCTGAGGGAGAGGGGTGTGCTGAGGGAGAGGGGTGTACTGATGGAGAGTGGTGTACTGATGGAGAGGGACTAGGAGAGGGAAAGAGGGACCCTATGTGGCTCTGGTCAAAGATTGTGCTGTAAGGAGAATGTGGTGACACAGAGCTTGTTTCTTTTTGACACATGCCCAGTTCAATCTCATAGTGGTTAAGATGTATAGCAGTAGAGAGTGTGACAGTGAGAGATGAGAGGTCCTCTGCATTAACGGTGACTCTGACCCCATAGTGTCTGTGATGACATAAGCAAACTGTTATTACCCACTCAGACTCTCTCTCCCAACCTCCTGCTATCTATCTCCCCCTTTCTCTCCATCTCTCCTCATCACCCTTTCCCCCTCTCTCCCGCTCTTTCTCTAGATAAATCAACTAACCCTTGTCATGAAACTCAAGCCTTTCCTCTCCACCAAAAAGCACCCAGAGCTGTACACAGGTCATAAAAACAATGTAGGTTTGATGTAGTTCAAAAACACAGGACAGATTAAAGGAACAGTGTGTTTACCCTAACCCCTCTCTGCTGCACTCTAACATGCACACAATTTCCTAATTCAATTACAACTTGAAAGCTGCAAAGTGGGCAACATCAAGGACATTGACAAACACTCAAAGGGGATTAGCCGTTGCTAAACTCAGGCTGGTGCAGCGGAGGTGGTTTACATGATGAACGACCTTGCAGGGGACCTGAAAACCCTGCTACCAGGGTTCATCTCTAGTCTGTACATCATTGAGCTAACACGGTCTTGGGTAATTCAGGAGCCTGGGTTTGAGACCCAGTGTGCTTGCTGAGCTGCTGGTGTCACGCCCTGACCACAGAGAGCCCTCTGGGTTCTCTATGGTGTTTTAGGTCAGGGTGTGACTAGGGAGTTTTCTAGTCTTTATTTTCTATGTTGGTGTGAGTATGGTTCCCAATTGGAGGCAGCTGATGGTCGTTGCCTCTAATTGGGGATCATACTTAGTGTGGTACTTTTCCTTTTGTGGGATATTGTTTTTGTTTACTTAATAAATATGTGGAACTCTACTCACGCTGCACCATGGTCCGCTCATTATAACGAACTTGACAGAATATCCCACCACTACAGGACCAAGCAGCGTGTCATGGAGGAAAAGGAGAGTTGGACATGGGAGGAAATAATGGGTGGATGCGAGACCCTTCCTTGGCAGGAGTCGCCAAGGAGTATAGGAGGACAGCGAAAACAGGGTCAGTGGCCACGGAAATCCCAAGATTTTTTGGGGGCGCAAGGGGTGGTCGGGCGAGCCGAGGAAAGAGCCAGAGACCGTCGGGAGTCAATGGACCTGTTGGAGGAGGGAGATCGGAAACAGATGTGGGTTAGGTGTATTCTGCAGCGCATTCGCCCTGAAGAGCGCCTTCCCAGCCCGGTACGTTCTGTGCCGGCTCCCCGCACTCGCCCTGAAGAGCGTGTCATCAGTCCGGTGAAACCTGTGCCGGCTCCACGCACCAGGCCTCCAGTGTGCCTTCCCAGCCCGGTATGTCCTGTGCCGGCTCTCCGCACTCGCCCTGAAGAGCGTGTCATCAGTCCGGTGAAACCTGTGCCGGCTCCAAGCAGCAGGCCTCCAGTGGGCCTCCCCAGCCCGGTACGTCCTGTGCCCGCTCCCCGCACTGTCCCTGAAGAGCGTGTCATCAGTTCGGTGAAACCTGTGCCGGCTCCATGCACCAGGCCTCCAGTGCACCTTCTCAGCCCGGTACGTCCTGTGCCGGCTCCTCGCACTCGCCCTGAATAACGTGTCATCAGTCCGGTGAAACCTGTGCCGGCTCCACGCACCAGGCCTCCAGTGTGCCTTCCCAGCCCGGTATGTCCTGTGCCGGCTCTCCGCACTCGCCCTGAAGAGCGTGTCATCAATCCGATGAAACCTGTGCCGGCTCCACCCACCAGGCCTCCAGTGCGCCTTCCCAGCCCGTTACGTCCTGTGTCGGCTCCCTGTACTCGCCCTGAAGAGTGTGTCACCAGCCCTGAGACCTCTGCGCCGGTGCCTAGTGCAGGCATTGCGTCCAGTCCCGCTCCATGACTGGAGCCTTCCGCTGCGCCGGTGCCCAGTTCAGGCACGGCGTCCAGTCCCGTTCCATGGCCAGAGCCTTCCTCTGCGCTAGTGCCGAGTCCAGGCATGGCGTCCAGTCCCACTCCATGGCCGGAGACTTCCTCTGCGCCGGTGCTCAGTCCAGGCACGGCGTCCAGTCCCGCGCCATGGCCTGAGCCTTCCTCTGCGCCAGTGCCCAGTCCAGGCACGGCATCCAGTCCCGCTCCATGGCCGGAGCCTTCCTCTGCTCAGGTGCCCAGCCCGGGCAAGGCGTTCAGGCCGGCTTCATGGCTTGATCCGAGGTCTGAGCAGGTGCTACGTCCTGCACCGGAGTCACCACCGACGCTAGTTGCCCACCCTAATCCTCCCCATCTAGGTTCAGGTTTTTGGTCGGAGTCCGCACCTTTGGGGGGGGTTACAGTCACTTAATAAATATGTGGAACTCTAATCACGCTGCGCCTTGGTTCACTCATTATAACGAACTTGACAACTGGGCATTTATTTCACACAGAATGGATAAGGCTGCATTCAAAGGTTATGTTAAGAGACAACAAGGCAACATTCAGAGACACTGGAATTGCAATGTGTCAAATTGGAACAGTATTCAGGATTATATTCAGTAACAGCATAGCGAACAATGTTCAGACGGCAACATTGAAAATGTAGTTCCAGGGTGAACAGTTCCACTGTTTAAAGGCCACAGCTGTACTTGCATTGGTCCTTGCTTTTTAACTAGGGACTGAATTGTAGCTGGGAAACTACTGCTCTCTTCAAGTGCCAGGGAGGAAGGACAACCAGCAGAAATACAAAACTAAAAAGCCTGGGTCAATTTAGATGCTTTCCTCAGTGACACCATAGAAGGTTGGCTTCAGTAGCAGTGGAGCTGCGTTAGAGGGTTTGTGTTTGGTGACAATTTAGTGAGCTTTGTTCAGAGCCACCATACTTTAGCCCAGTGCAGCTTAGTAAACATGGTTCATACGTACGTAGCTCAGCAGTACACTTGCATAGAGCTATTAGCTGCTGCTGCCTACCATGTGTTACAGACAAGTAAGATGGCGCCGATAGAGATGGCAGCTTCGCTTCTAGTCCTTAGGAAACTGTGCAGTATTTTGTTTTTTAATGTATTATTTCTTACATTGTTAGTACAGAAAACTTTAAGTGTTATTACATACTGCCAGGAAGAACTATTGGACATCAGAGAGACGTCAACTCACCAGCACAACTACGACCAGTAATACAACTTTCACAAAGCAGATCCTTTGTCTGCCCTCCCAGGGCATTTGAACGATTCCAGGAGCCAACCCAAAACAACGCCGTAGGAGGAGAGGGTGCCGGAGAGGTCTTCTAGTGAGGCTTGGGATGCGTGCACACCACCCACCGCTTACGAGGATATTGCTTGCTAAGTATCTTCCGGCGCCGACAGAGATGGCCGCCTCGCTTCGTGTTCCTAGGAAACTATGCAGTTTTTTGTTTTTTTACGTGTTATTTCTTACATTGGTACCCCAGGTCATCTTAGGTTTCATTACATACAGTCGAGAAGAACTACTGAACATAAGAGCAGCATCAACTCACCATCAGTACGACCAAGAATATGACTTTCGCGAAGCGGATCCTGTGTTCTGCCTTTCACCCAGGACAACGGAATGTATCCCAGCAGGCGACCCAAAAAACGACTTCGTAAAAGGGGGAAACGGAGCGGTCTTCTGGTCAGACTCCGGAGACGGGCACATCGTGCACCACTCCCTAGCATTCTTCTCGCCAATGTCCAGTCTCTAGACAACAAGTTTGATGAAATCCGAGCAAGGGTAGCATTCCAGAGGGACATCAGAGACTGTAACGTCGGAAACATGGCTCACTGGCTATCGGAGTCGGTGCAGCCAACTGGTTTCTCCACGCATCGCGCAGACCGAAACAAACATCTTTCTCGTAAGAAGAGGGGCGGGGCGTATGCTTCATGGTTAACGTGACGTGGTGTGATCATAACAACATACAGGTACTCAAGTCCTTCTGTTCACCTGATTTAGAATTCCTCACAATCAAATGTCGACCGCATTATCTACCAAGGGAATTCTCTTCGATTATAATCACAGCCGTATATATTCCCCCCCAAGCAGACACATCGATGGCTCTGAACAAACTTTATTTGACTCTTTGCAAACTGGAATCCATTTATCCGGAGGCTGCATTCATTGTAGCTGGGGATTTTAACAAGGCTAATCTGAAAACAAGACTCCCTAAATTTTATCAGCATATCGATTTCGCAACCAGGGCTGGAAAAACCTTGGATCACTGCTATTCTAACTTCCGCGACGCATATAAGGCCCTGCCCCGCCCTCCTTTCGGAAAAGCTGACCATGACTCCATTTAGTTGATCCCTGCCTACAGACAGAAACAAAAACAAGAAGCTCCCGCGCTGAGGTCTGTTCAACGCTGGTCCGACAATCTGATTCCACACTCCAAGACTGCTTCCATCACGTGGACTGGGATATGTTTCGTATTGCGTCAGACAACAACATTGACGAATACGCTGATTCGGTGAGCGAGTTCATTAGAACGTGAGTTGAAGATGTCATTCCCATAGCAACGATTAAAACATTCCCAAACCAGAAACCGTGGATTGATGGCAGCATTCGCGTGAAAATGAAAGCCCAAACCACTGCTTTTAATCAGGGCAAGGTGACCGGAAACATGACCGAATACAAACAGTGTAACTATTCCCTCCGCAAGGCAATCAAACAAGCTAAGCGTCAGTATAGAGACAAAGTAGAATCTCAATTCAACAGCTCAGACACAAGAGGTATGTGGCAGGGTCTACAGTCAATCACGGATTACAAAAAGAAAACCAGCCCCATCACGGACCAGGATGTCTTGCTCCCAGGCAGACTAAATAACTTTTTTGCCCGCTTTGAGGACAATACAGTGCCACTGACACGGCCCGCAACTAAAACATGCGGACTCTCCTTCACTGCAGCCGACGTGAGGAAAACATTTAAACGTGTCAAGGCTGCAGGCCCAGACGGCATCCCCAGCCGCGCACTCAGAGCATGCGCAGACCAGCTGGCTGGTGTGTTTACGGACATATTCAATCAATCCCTATCCCAGTCTGTTGTTCCCACATGCTTCAATAGGGCCACCATTGTTCCTGTTCCCAAGAAAGCTAAGGTAACTGAGCTAAAAGACTACCGCCCCGTAGCACTCACTTCCGTCATCATGAAGTGCTTTGAGAGACTAGTCAAGGACCATATCACCTCCACCCTACCTGACACCCTAGACCCACTCCAATTTGCTTACCGCCCAAATAGGTCCACAGACGATGCAATCTCAACCACACTGCACACTGCCCTAACCCATCTGGACAAGAGGAATACCTATGTGAGAATGCTGTTCATCGACTACAGCTCGGCATTTAACACCATAGTGCCCTCCAAGCTCGTCATCAAGCTCGAGACCCTGGGTCTCGACCCCGCCCTGTGCAACTGGGTACTGGACTTCCTGACGGGCCGCCCCCAGGTGGTGAGGGTAGGCAACAACATTTCCACCCTGCTGATCCTCAACACTGGGGCCCCACAAGGGTGCGTTCTGAGCCCTCTCCTGTACTCCCTGTTCACCCACGACTGCGTGGCCACGCACGCCTCCAACTCAATCATCAAGTTTGCGGACGACACAACAGTGGTAGGCTTGATTACCAACAACGACGAGACAGCCTACAGGGAGGAGGTGAGGGCCCTCGGAGTGTGGTGTCAGGAAAATAACCTCACACTCAACGTCAACAAAACTAAGGAGATGATTGTGGACTTCAGGAAACAGCAGAGGGAACACCCCCCTATCCACATTGATGGAACAGTAGTGGAGAGGGTAGTAAGTTTTAAGTTCCTCGGCGTACACATCACAGACAAACTGAATTGGTCCACCCACACAGACAGCATCGTGAAGAAGGCGCAGCAGCGCCTCTTCAACCTCAGGAGGCTAAAGAAATTCGGCTTGTCACCAAAAGCACTCACAAACTTCTACAGATGCACAATCGAGAGCATCCTGTCGGGCTGTATCACCGCCGGGTACGGGAACTGCTCCGCCCACAACCGTAAGGCTCTCCAGAGGGTAGTGAGGTCTGCACAACGCATCACCGGGGGCAAACTACCTGCCCTCCAGGACACCTACACCACCCGATGTCACAGGAAGGCCATAAAGATCATCAAGGACAACAACCACCCGAGCCACTGCCTGTTCACCCCGCTATCATCCAGAAGGCGAGGTCAGTACAGGTGCATCAAAGCTGGGACCGAGAGACTGAAAAACAGCTTCTATCTCAAGGCCATCAGACTGTTAAACAGCCACCACTAACATTGAGTGGCTGCTGCCAACACACTGACTCAACTCCAGCCACTTTAATAATGGGAATTGATGGGACATTATGTAAAATATATCACTAGCCACTTTAAACAATGCTACCTAATATAATGTTTACATACCCTACATTATTCATCTCATATGTATATGTATATACTGTACTCTATATCATCTACTGCATCTTTATGTAACACATGTATCACTAGCAACTTTAACTATGCCACTTTGTTTACATACTCATCTCATATGTATATACTGCACTCAATACCATCTACTGTATCTTGCCTATGCCGCTCTGTACCATCACCCATTCATATATCTTTATGTACATATTCTTTATCCCCTTACACTTGTGTCTATAAGGTAGTAGTTTTGGAATTGTTAGCTAGATTACTTGTTGGTTATTACTGCACTGTCGGAACTAGAAGCACAAGCATTTCGCTACACTCACATTAACATCTGCTAACCATGTGTATGTGACAAATAAAATTGGATTTGATTTGATTTGATTTGAAGTCGACGAAATCAGGGCAAGAGTTGCTTTCCAAAGAGATTTCCGGGATTGTAACATACTGTTTCACGGAAACATGACTAGCTGGGGACATGCTGTCGGAGTCCATACAGTCAATGGGATTTTCAGTGCATCGCGCCGAAATGAATAAACGACTCATGGTGTAGTTGTAACATACAAGAACTCAAGTCCTATTGTTCACCTGACCTAGAATTCTTCACAATGAAGTGGATACTAAGACGGCCATCAAGAAACTTCACTGGACTTTATGCAAACTCGAAACCATATATCTTGAGGCTGCATTTATTATAGCCGGGGATTTTAACAAAGCTAATTTGAGAACAAGGCTACCTAAATTATATCAGCATATTGATTGCAGTACACGAGTGAGAAACATGATTGACCATTGCTACTCTAAATTTTGAGATGCATACAAGGCCCTTCCCCACCCTCCTTTTGGCAAATCCGACGATGACTCCATCTTGTTGCTCCCCTCCTATAGGCAGAAACTAAAACAGGAAGTGCCCATGCTTAGGTCTATCCAACGCTGGTCTGACCAATCGGATTCCATGCTAGAAGGATGCTTCCATCACGTGGATTGGGATATGTTCCGGGTAGCCTCAGACAATAACATTGACGTTTACGCTGACTCGGTGAGCGAGTTAATAAGGAAGTGTATAGGAGATGTTGTACCCATTGTGTCTATTGAAACCTTCCCTAACCAGAAACCGTAGATTGATGGCCGCATTCGCGCAGAACTGAAAGCACGTACCATCCTATTTAATCATGGCAAGGCGACTGGAAAAATGGCTGAATACAAACAGTGTAGTTATTCCCTTTGTAAGGCAATCAAACAAGCAAAGCGTCAGTATAGAGACAAAGTGGAGTCGCAATTCAACAGCTCAAACACGAGACGTACATGTACAGTTGAAGTGGGAAGTTTACATACACCTTAGCCAAATACATTTAAACTCAGTTTTTCACAATTCCTGACATTTAATCCCAGTAAATATTCAATTACGATCACAACTTTATTTTAAGAATGTAAAATGTCAGAATAATAGTAGAGAATTATTTATTTCCGCTACTATTTCTTTCATCACATTCCCAGTGGGTCAGAAGTTTAAATCCACTCAATAAGTATTTGGTAGCATTGCGTTCAGGTTTGTAGGCCTTCTTGCTCGCACATGCTTTTTCAGTTCTGCCCACTAATTTTCTATGGGCTTGAGGTCAGGACTTTGTGACGGCCACTCCAATACCTTTACTTTGTTGTCCTGAAGCCATTTTGCCACAACTTTGGAAGTATGCTTGGGGTCAATGTCCATTTGGAAGACCCATTTGCGACCAAGCTTTAACTTCCTGACTGATGTCTTGAGATGTTGCTTTAATATATCCACATAATGTTTCTGCCTCATGATACCATCTATTTTGTGAAGTGCACCAGTCCCTCCTGCAGCAAAGCATCCCCACAACATGATGCTGCCACACCCCGTGCTTCACGGTTGGGATGGTGTTCTTCGGGCTTGCAAGCCTCCCCCTTTTTCCTCCAAAAATAACGATGGTCATTAAGGCCAAACAGTTCTATTTTTGTTTCATCAGACCAGAGGGCATTTCTCCAAAAAGTATGATCTTTGCCCCCATGTGCAGTTGCAAACCGTAGTCTGGCTTTTTTTATGGCGATTTTTGAGCAGTGGCTTCTTACTTGTTGAGTGACCTTTCAGGTTATGTCAATATAAGACTTGTTTTACTGTGGATATAGATACCTTTGTACCCCTTTCCTCCAGCATCTTCACAAGGTCCTTTGCTGTTGTTCTGGGATGGATTTGCGCTTTTTGCACCAAAGTACGTTCATCTCTAGGAGACAGAACGCATCTCCTTCCTGAGCGGTATGATGGCTGTGTGGTCCCATGGTGTTTATACTTGTGTCCTATTGTTTGTACAAATGAATGTGGTACTTTCAGGCATTTGGAAATTGCTCCTTAGGATGAACCAGACTTGTGGAGGTCTACAATTTTCTTTCTGAGGTCTTGGCTGATTTCTTTTGATTTAATCATGATGTCAAGCAAAGAGGCACTGAGTTTGAAGGTAGACCTTGAAATACATTGACAGGTACACCTCCAATTGACTCAGATTATGTCAATTAGCTAATCAGAAGCTTCTAAAGCCATGACATCATTTTCTGAACTGTTTAAATGCACAGTCAACTTAGGGTATGTAAACTTCTGACCCACTGGAATTGTGATACAGGGAATTATAAGTTAAATAATCTGTCTGTAAACAATTGTTGGAGAAATGACTTGTGGCATGCACAAAGTAGATGTCCTAACCGACTTGCCAAAACTGTAGTTTGTTAACAAGAAATTTGTGGAGTGGTTGAAAAATGAGTTTTAATGACTCCAACCTAATTGTATGTAATCTTATACTTATATATTCTTATCCCATTCCTTTACTAGATTGTGTGTATTAAGTTTTGTTGTGGAATTTATTAAATATTAGGTTTTTGTTACGAATAAATGAGTGAAGAGGTGTAGAGTCAGGCTCAGAGAGCAAAAGATGTGGGAAAAACAACACGCTTTAATGTCCCGGAAACATAACATGAACAAAAGTGTAAACCCCAAATGCCAACAAAAATACACTCAAACAAGAAAACAGGCGAACAAGCCCGCACGAAACAGAAGCGGGCTGAACAGACTATATATAACCCTATCCTAACAACCAAACAAGAAACAGGTGCTACCAATTAGACAGAACTAAACGAACACAGAACAACGGATCGGCGATAGCTAGTAGACCGGCGACAACGACCGCCGAGCGCCACCCGAACAAGAAGGGGAGTCACCTTCGGTAATATTCGTGACAGTACCCCCCCCCCTGACGCGCAGCTCCCGCAGTGCGCCGACGCTGGCCTCGGGGACGACCCGGGGGCCGAGGCGCTGGGCGATCCGGACGGAGGCGATGGAATTCACTCAACATAGATGGGTCTAGAATATCCCTCACCGGAACCCAGCACCTCTCCTCCGGACCGTACCCCTCCCAGTCAACGAGGTACTGCAAGCCTCGATGTCCAGAGGGGGCGGAGGAACCTCCGGAACGTCAACTTCCTGCATGGGACCAGCTACCACCGGCCTGAGAAGAGACACATGAAATGAGGGGTTAATACGATAATACGAAGTAATAATCGATAACAAACCTCATTTATTCTCCTCAGGACTTTAAATGGCCCTATACACTGCGGACCCAGCTTCCGGCAGGGCAAGCGGAGAGGCAGGTTTCGGGTCGAGAGCCAGACCCTGTCCCCAGGTGCAAACACGGGGGCCTCACTGCGGTGATGGTCAGCGCTCTTCTTCTGCCTTATACTCGCTTGGCGTAATGACTCTTGGACCGCCCTCCAGGTCTCCTTAGAGCGCTGTACCCACTCCTCCACCGCAGGAGCCTCAGTCTGGCTCTGATGCCACGGTGCCAGGACTGGCTGGTACCCCAACACGCACTCAAATGGTGACATGTTGGTAGAGGAGTGGCTTAGTGAGTTCTGGGCTATTTCTGCCCAGGGAATATATCTCGCCCACTCCCCTGGCCGGTCCTGGCAATACGACCTCAGAAACCTACCCACCTCCTGGTTAACTCTCTCCACCTGACCATTACTCTCCGGGTGATACCCTGAGGTCAGGCTGACCGAGACCCCCAGATGTTCCATAAATGCCCTCCAAACATGGGAGATAAATTGGGGGCCCCGATCAGAAACTATATCCTCGGGCACCCCGTAGTGCCGGAAGACATGGGTGAAAAGAGCTTCCGCAGTCTGTAGGGCCGTAGGGAGACCGGGCAAAGGGATAAGACGGCAGGACTTAGAGAACCGATCCACAACGACCAGGATTGTAGTGTTACCCTGAGAGGGGGGAAGGTCAGTAAGAAAATCCACCGATAGATGGGTCCACGGCCGTTGTGGAACGGGAAGAGGTTGTAATTTACCTCTTGGCAGGTGTCTAGGAGCCTTACTCTGGGCGCACACCGAACAGGAGGAAACATAGAATCGCACATCCCTCCTCAAAGTGGGCCACCAGTACTTCCTCTCAAGACCTCTCACTGTCCTAAAAATACCTGGGTGACCCGACGAGGGTAGACAATGAGCCCATCGAATCAATTGATCACGGACAGCCAGCGGCACGTACCTCGACCCTCCGGACACTGTGGAGGCGCAGGTTCCTCCCTTAGCGCCCGCTCGATGTCCGCGTCCACATCCCATACTACAGGTGCCACCAGCTTAGCTGCCGGAATGATGGGAGTAGGATCGATGGACCTGTCCTCAGTGTCATAGAGTCTTGACAGCGCGTCAGCCTTAGTGTTGAGGAACCTGGTCTATACGAGATAGTGAAACGAAATCTAGTGAAAAACATGGCCCACCTTGCCTGACGAGGATTCAGTCTCCTAGCTGATCGGATATACTCCAGGTTACGATGGTCAGTCCAGATAAGGAAAGGGTGCTTAGCCCCCTGAAGCCAGTGTCTCCACACCTTCAGGGCCTTAACCATAGCCAACAACTCCCTATCCCCCACATCATAATTCCGCTCCGCTGACCCGAGTTTCTTCGAAAAAAAGGCACAGGGGCGGAGCTTCGGTGGCGCACCCGAACGCTGTGAGAGCACCGCTCCAACCCCAGCCTCGGATGCGTCCACCTCTACTATAAACGCTAAAGAAGGTTCCGGATGTGCCAACACCGGCGCCTCAGTAAACATCGCCTTCAACTTATGAAAAGCTCCGTTCGCCTCTGCAGACCACTGCAAACGCACCGGCCCCCCCTTCAGCAGTGAGGTAATAGGGGCAGCTACCTGACCAAAACCCCGGATAAACCTCCAGTAGTAATTGGCAAATCCCAAGAACCGCTGCACCTCCTTTACCGTGGTCGGAGTCGGCCAATTACGCACGGCCTTTACGCGGTCACCCTCCATTACCAAACCAGAGCTGGAAATGCGATAACCCAGGAAGGAAACTGATTGTTTGGAAAACTCACATTTCTCCGCCTTCACATACAGGTCATGCTCCAGCAGTCGTCTAAGAACCTTGCGCACAAGAGATACATGCGCAGTGCGTGTAGCGGAGTAGATCAAAATATCGTCAATATACACCACTACACCCTGTCCGTGCAGGTCTCTGAGAATCTCATCCACGAAGGATTGAAATATAGCTGGAGCATTCTTTAAACCGTATGGCATGACGAGGTACTCATAATGGCCCGACGTAGTGCTAAATGCAGTTTTCCACTCATCTCCCTCCCGAATACGCACCAGATTATAAGCACTCCTGAGATCCAGTTTAGTGAAGAACTGCGCTCCGTGAAATGATTCCACTGCCGTAGCAATGAGAGGTAGTGGGTAACTAAAACCCACTGTGATGGAATTTAGACCTCTATAATCAATACACGGACGTAAACCACCATCTTTTTTCTTCACAAAAAAGAAACTCGAAGAGACAGGTGACATGGAGGGCCGAATGTACCCCTGTCCCAGAGCCTCGGTGATATAAGTTTCCATAGCCACCTTCTCCTCCTGGGACAAAGGATACACATGACTCCTGGGGAGTGCAGCGTTACCCTGGAGGTTTATCACGCAATCCCCCTGCCTATGGGGTGGTAATTGGGTTGCCTTCTTTTTACTGAAAACGATAGCCAAATCGTCATACTCAGCTGGAATGCGCACGGTGGAAACCTGGTCTGGACTCTCCACCGTTGTCGCACCGATGGAAACCCCTACACACCTGCCTGAACACTCATCAGACCACCCCTGTAGAGTTCCCTGTTTCCACGAAATCGTAGGATTATGAATAGCTAGCCAGGGAATCCCCAGTACAACTGGAAACGCAGGTGAATCGATAAGGAACAAACTAATTCGCTCCTTGTGATTCCCCTGCGTAATCATCTCCAACAAAATTGTGGCTCTCTTCACCAGCCCTGACCCTAATGGTCGACTATCTAAGGAGTGCACGGTAAAAGGGGGGTCTACTTTTACTAACGGAATCCTCAACCTCTGAGCGAGTCCGCGATCTATAAAGTTTCCAGCTGCGCCTGAATCTACCAGTGCCTTATGCTGGAGAGAAGGAGAATAATTAAGGAAACAAATTAATAGGAACATGTGACCAACAGGAAACTCTGGGAGAGTGTGGTGCTTACTTACCTGGGGTGACCGATGAGTGTTCTGCCTGCCCTCACGATTCCCAGATTAATTCCTCCAGCACCGACCAGACGTGTGCCCTCTCCGGCCACAACTGGTACAGGAGGAGCTTCCTCCTCCGATCTCCCTTGACGCGGTCCCTCCTAGCTCCATCGGGATAGGGGCAGGAGGATCAGGAGGTAGAACTGACAGGACCCTTTCAGAACGTCCACGAGCAGCTAGCAGATGGTCCAGCCGGATCGACAGGTCTATCAGTCCATCCAGGCTAAGTGTAGTATCCCGACAGGCAAGCTCCCTACGGACGTCCTCTCTCAGGCTACACCTGTAATGGTCTATCAGGGCCCTGTCGTTCCACCCTGCTCCCGCAGCCAAGGTCCCGGAACTCCAGCGCGAAGTCCTGCGCGCTCCTCGTCCCCTGTCTAAGATGGAACAATCTCTCACCCGCCGCTCGACCTTCTGGAGGGTGATCGAACCTCGGCCCTGAAACGGCGGATGAACTCCGGGTAGTTGTCCTTCGCTGAGTCGGGCCCGTTCCAGACCGCATTAGCCCACTCCAGGGCTCTACCGGTCAGGCATGTGATGAGGACCCCTACTCTCTCCTCCTCCGAGGGGCCGGCGAACGGTGGCCAGGTAGAGGTCTAATTGAAGCAGGAATCCCTGGCACCCCGTCGCTGCTCCATCGTAATTCCTCGGAGGCGTCATGTGCAGAGCGCTGGAACCGGATCCAGATGGGGGAGATGGTAGAGTTGCTGGTGGGAGGGTCGGTGGAGTAGTAGTAGGGAAACCATTCCTCTCCCAACGATCCATCCTCTCCATCATCTGATCCATCGCTGATCCTAGGCGATGGAGGATGGACGTGTGATGTTGGACTCGCTCCTCCATAGTGGGAAGAGGAGTGGTCGCTGCTCCTGCTGACTCCATAGGAGGTGCGGGCTTCTGTTACGAATAAATGAGTGAAGAGGTGTAGAGTCAGGCGCAGAGAGCAAAAGATGTGGGAAAAACAACACGCTTTAATGTCCCGGAAACATAACATGAACAAAAGTGGTAACACAAATGAACAGAAATATAAACGGAGAGCGTAAACCCCAAATGCCAACAAAAATACACTCAAACAAGAAAACAGGCGAACAAGCCCGCACGAAACAGAAGCGGGCTGAACAGACTATATATAACCCTATCCTAACAACCAAACAAGAAACAGGTGCTACCAATTAGACAGAACTAAACGAACACAGAACAACGGATCGGCGATAGCTAGTAGACCGGCGACGACGACCGCCGAGCGCCACCCGAACAAGAAGGGGAGTCACCTTCGGTAATATTTGTGACAGTTTTGTTGTGGAATTGTTAGATATTACCTGATAGATACTGCTGCACTGTCAGATCTAGAAGCATAAGCGTTTCACTACACTCGCAAAAACATCTGCTAACCATGTGTATGTGACCAATAAAATTTGATTTGATTTGGTTTGACAGCAGACCCAAAAACACACACATACACACACGCACACACGCACGCACGCACGCACGCACGCACGCACGCACACACACACACACACACACACACACACACAGCTGCTCAGCTGTGTTACAGCTGTATTACAGTATCAGAGCCAAACCCCAGAAAGTGGGCCCTGCATGCTACTGAAACCACACCCTATTAACCTCTGGTGTAGACATACACACACAAACACGCACACCTCCGCGCACACACGTGCATATACGCACATGCACACACACACACACACAGCATTATCAACCCCACAGATCTCGTCCTAATGGGGAACACATGCACCCCTGGAACATTAATGTAATGTAGAGTTCAGTAATACCTCTGATTACTGGGTAAACTGATACAGTGTAATACATATCAGTTATCACATACATCTTGATTGTGGTTTGTTAACACAGATGGTATAGTGTGCAGATTATCACAGTGGTAATCTGAAAACCCTGATTGCTTGCTGTGCTGCTGCTCTCAATGTGTCCTTTACAGTTTTTCTGTTGGTTCTCTGTGGCTCTCTTGTCTCTCTTGGGCTGATTATATACTCTGGTCTCTGTTGTTCCATATAACACATGCATGGATAGGAGGGTTGAGTTCAGGCTTTCTGTCACACGTACTGAATCCCAAATGAACCCGTAGTTCCAGGGTTGCCTACTGCCTACCTCTGAGCACTCTCCCATCTCACTAGGAATTTGGAGGAGAGAGAGGGAAATGTGTGTCAGGCTTTCAGGTGCAAACAATACTGTTACCAGCCTATATAATGTATTAGGTATGTAGTGGGTATGTGTTAGACTTGCAGTGTGTGTGTGTATGTGTGTGTGTGTTATTATAGAATCACTAGCAGACCAAAATAATGATTTAAATACGCTCGCCTTTCCAACTGTGGTTTCTCCATTTCACTAACAACGCTTCTCCCCATCACACACTTTCACAGACGTACTCCTTCCTCACAGACAAACTCCCCCCTCACAGACAAACTCCCCCCTCAGAGACAAACTCCCCCCTCACAAGACAACTGTTACCACACAGAGTCGCAAGAGCATAAGTCAAATTAACTCTGATCAGCTGTAAACCTATCTCTGTTTTTACATATAGACAAGCGTACGCAAACATACTTGTGTGAGCGTGCACATACACACGCACGTACACACACACAAGCACACACACTCACAGGGCTGAGCTGTCCCTCTCCATACCACCTCATTACTGTGCTCTGTCCTGGTCAGAGTCTGGCCCCGCTGGTTAACTCTAATTTCAGAACTGTTTGTGGTGTGTGTGTGTGTGTGTGTGTGTGTGTGTGTGTGTGTGTGTGTGTGTGTGTGTGTGTGTGTGTGTGTGTGTGTGTGTGTGTGTGTGTGTGTGTGTGTGTGTGTGTGTGTGTGTGTGTGTGTGTGTGTGTGTGTGTGTGTGTGTTGGTTGACTCAAATTTCATGTTGGTTTTAATCCCGGGGTGTCAATCTTCATTCCAGGCTAACTTATGTTGGACACGGCCCCCATCTCAGCACTCAGCTCTCTCAGTGCCATGTGTGTGTGTGTGTGTGTGTGTGTGTGTGTGTGTGTGTGTGTGTGTGTGTGTGTGTGTGTGTGTGTGTGTGTGTGTGTGTGTGTGTGTGTGTGTGTGTGTGTGTGGAGTTGATTGAGGCAGGGCAAAGGCAGAGGCAGCCCATGAACATTCCAGTGTTTCTCAGTGAGACTGGATAGATAATATAAGTCAGTCCCCAGTTCCCTACTAATACACACTCTTCACTCAATAATAACACACTTTACATCCTAACCCATAATGAATGGGGTGTTCCTCCCTCGCCACCATAAGACAGTAAAAAGTCATTTACTCTGCTCATTTGGGACAGTGAGAGAAACACACGTATGGCCTCACTGGCTGTGTGTGCAATAAGATCTCACGGTTTTACCAATTTGACTTCAGATTCTGACATTTATCCACTTTTCTCCAAATGTCAAATTTCGAGGTGTCTATTACATTGTCTGTTGTCGGGAGAAGGAGAAGACCAAGGTGCAGCGTGGTAAGTATTCATAATACCTTTTAATCAATACAAATACTTGAACAAAAAAACAACAAAATGACAAACAAACTGTTCTGCAAGGTGCAATACACAAAACAGAAAACAACTATCCACAAAACCCATGTGGGCAAGAGCTACCTAAGTATGGTTCTCAATCAGAGACAACGACAGACAGCTGTCCCTGATTGAGAACCATACCCTGCCAAAAACAAAGAAATACAAAAACATAGAAAAAATAACATAGAACGCCCACCCTAGTCACCCTAGAATAAAAAACCTCTCTATGGCCAGGGTGTGACATACATCCTGTCCACTGAGCACACACTGGTGGAATCACATCATATCCACTTCATTTCAATGAAATTATGCTGAACCAACGTGGAATAGATGTTGAATGTCCCAGTGGGTGGGTTGCTCCTCCTGCTGTGGCTCCTCCTTAATTAATTTTGAATGGTTAACCCTTCCCTTATGTTCGATTCAGCCTACACTGACCCGTACAGTAAGTAGCTTACAGTAAGTACATCAAAATCAGAAATATATTATTTTATCCTCTCAAAATGGGTTTTACAGTAGCTGAGAATGTTCTCTTTCATCATATTCCTTTTTCGCTGAGTTGATAGACCCAACTGTTCAAAATGTAGAAACAGTCGTAAATCAATCACATTGTGACATTTTATGACATTCATTACATATTTTGCCAAACTTCATATCACTGTCCCTCGGCATCTGAACATCACAGGGTAAACATACTTAAGTCCTTGTGACCATCATGGGTAAATTGTTACGGCTCAGAAGAACATTTAAAAAATAAAAATAAATGTGTTTTACAAGTTTGAGACCCAAAATAAAATTGTATAAGTCACAAGGGCCGAATACAACAGGTGTAGACCTTACCGTGAAATTCTTACTTACAAGCCCTTAACCAACAATGCAGTTTAAAAAAATAGAGTTAATACAAATATTTGCTAAATACACTAAAGTGAAAAATCTAATCAAAAAGTAAAGTTACATAACAATAACGAGGCTATATACAGGGGTACCGGTAATCAAATCAAATCAAAATCACTGGGGGTACCGGTACAGAGTCAAAGTGCCGGAGTACAGGTTAGTCAAGGTCATTTGTAAAGTGGCTATGCATAGATAATAAACAGCGAGTAGCAACAGTGTAAAAACAGTCCGGGGGGCCATTTGATTAAATGTTCAGCAGTCTTATGGCTTCGGGGTAGAAGCTGTTAAGGAGCCTTTTGGTCCTAGACTTGATGCTCCGGTACCGCTTCCCGTGGGGTAACAGAGAGAACAGTTTATGACCTCGGTGACTGGAGTATTTGACAGTTTTAGGGGCCTTCCTCTGACACAGCCTAGAATATAGGTCCTGGATGTCAGGAAGCTTGTCACCAATGATGTACTGGACCGCACGCACAACCCTCTGTAGCATTTTGTTGTGCCCTCTTCATGACTATCTTGGTGTGCTTGGACCATGTTAGTTTGTTGGTGATGTGGACACCAAGGTTCTTGAAGCTCTCTACCCGCTCCACTTTAGCCTCGCTGAAGTGTAAAGTGGTGTGCTTGGACTACCGTTTCCTATAGTCCACGATTAGCTCCTTTGTCTTGCTCACATTGAAGGAGAGGTTGTTGTCCTGGCACCACACTACCAGGTCTCTGACCTCCTCCCTATAGGCTGTCTCATTGTTGTCAATGATCAGGCCTACCACTGTTGGGTTGTCAACAAACTTAATGATGGTGTTGAATTTGTGCTTGGCCACTAAGCACACACCCCTGAGGGGCCCCAATGTTGAGGATCAGCGTGGCAGATGTGTTGTTGCCTACCCTTACAGCCTGGGGGGTGGCCCCTTAGGAAGTCCAGGATCCAGTTGCAAAGAGAGGTGTTTAGTCCCAGGTGTTTAGTCCTTAGCTTAATGATCGCTGCAGCTGTACATAGTCCATCTGTAAATAGCCCACCCAATCTACCTACCTCATCCCCATACTGTTTTTATTTACTTTTCTGCTATTTTTGCACACCAGTATCTCTACTTGCACATCATCATCTGCTCATTTATCACTCCAGTGTTAATCTGCTAAATTGTAATTCTTTGCTACCGTGGCCTATTTATTGCCTAGCTCCTCATGCCTTTTGCGCACACTGTATATAGACTTTATTTCTTTCTACTGTGTCATTGACTTGTTTATTGTGTTATTGGCTTGTTTATTGTTTATTCCATGCTATGCCATGTGTAACTCTGTGTTGTTGTCTGTGTCACACTGATTTGCTTTATCTTGGCCAGGTCGCAGTTGTAAATTAGAACTAGTTCTCAACTAGCCTACCTGGTTAAATAAAGGTGAAAAAATATATATATATTTAAAATGATGAGCTTTGTGGGAACTGTTGTGTTGAACGCTGAGCTGTGGTCAATGAACAGCATTCTCACATAGGTGTTCCTTTTGTCCAGGTGGAAAAGGGCCGTGTGGAGTGCAATAGTATTTCCTCCTTTAACTTATTGGTGACTGGGGGGCAGTATTGAGTAGCTTGGATGAATAAGGACATAAATTATGAACTTTAGCGAACAAATCAAACATTTTTTGTGGAACTGGGATTCCTGGGAGTGCATTATGATGAAGATCATCAAAGGTAAGTTAATATTTATAATGCTATTTCTGACTAATGTTGACTACACAACATGGCGCATATCACTTTGGCTGTTTTGGTCTCTGAGCGCCGTACTCAGATTATTGCATGGTGTGCTTTTTCCGTAAAGTAAAAAAAAAATCTTACACAGCGGTTGCATTAAGGAGAAGTTTATCTAAAGTTCCATGTATAATAGTTGTACCTTTTATCAATGTTTATTATGAGTATTTCTGTGAATTGATGTGGCTCTCTGCAAAATCACTGCATGTTTTGGAACTACTGAACATAACACGCCAATGTAAAATTAGATTTTTGGATATAAATATGCACTTTATCGAACAAAACATACATGTATTGTGTAACATGAAGTCCTATGACTGTTATCTGATGAAGATCATCAAAGGTTAGTGATTCATTTTATCTATATTTCTGCTTTTTGTGACTCCTCTCTTTGGCTGTAAAAATGTCTGTGTTTTTCTGTGACTTGGTGGTGACCCAACATAATCGTTTGTGGTGCTTTCGCTGTAAAGCCTTTTTGAAATCAGACACTGTGGCTGGATTAACGAGAATTTTATATTTAAAATGGTGTAAAATACTTGTATGCTTGAGGAATTTTAAGGTACCCGGCATCACGGCTTCATTGCTCCAGACCACCACAAGGGGGAGTTAGAGCACTCATTATGCATTTGGGTCCCAAGGTTTTTATACGACCAATCAAATCCTGTGGTTCCATTGACAAATTTGACGCAAGACACTCGTCCCTGGTGACTTTCTTCAGCAAAGATGTTACGGTGGAAGCAAATGTAAGTTATTATAATGTCATAATGATTCAAGCAAAAAATGTACAATTGAGAGGAACATGTTAGTTAATGTAGATACAAACAATATTTTTATGTCATAAAGTTCATTTACAAAAATAGCTATTTAGCAAGTTAGCTGACATTAGCCAACTAGCTAGCTGGTGTTATGACATGAGTATGACATTGTAATTCGTGATGTTTAAACCAGCAAACCAGGCTGTCATCTTGGGAAACAGTGGATGTAAAGAATCTAGCTAGCTAAAGCATTTATTGCAAATTGAATGTACAATTGTGTAAGCTTGCCCTGTTGTGCAATGCAGCTGAAGTAACATAGCTAGCTAACTATTTAATTGCTTATTGTGTCTTGGAAAAATAACTGTATGCCTATGGATGTGCAGCTACAGTAGCTACAGTATGTTGCCGATTTGTGTATGGACCCTAAAACATTCTGAAATAATATTCATACCAATCTATGAACCTCAGCTATCATTGCTGTTGTATCAACTTCAAGTCTGAATGGCATTAATGAAGCCTATGGATAGAGTAGAATATAATAACTTTATTGTGTCCAGGATGTAGGTACTGTAGTTATTCCCACGCATGAGATCCCCACATTGTAGCCTGTACATTGAATATATTCACTGATCATGTACTCTTGCTTGGCGAATAAAGGTGCGGTTCAGGTATGAATCTCTGTGAGACATCATTTTTCAGTCATATCCAATACCAGGTGTATCAAACTCCATTATTTGAATGATGCTGTGCCTGCATGTACGTATTACAATTATACACTTCACTTTACCACTCCTGCTCCTGGGACATCAATGATTACACATTGTAACTATGCAATAGACTAGAAACATGATTTAAGTAAAGGCTGATTTGTATTTCATATATACAGAAAAAAACTATACATATCTAACTCCCTTCATCTGCTATAATCTGAGGACACAGGATAGTATTTCAATTAGATACTTAATTTCAACCAATGGAGAAACACTTTATTGAAAGAAGTTCATTATCCATGGGTTATAAATACATAAACGCATTATAATTATGATAATTGCAATATTATATTATAAATACAAGTTTAATCTGTGCTTCAATGCACATATAGTGTGCATTATAAAACGAGGAAGAAAGATGAGGTGGGGAGAGAGACGTAGAAGACAGAAAGGGAAAGAGGTAAGAACAAAGGCAGACAGCATATGATTAACGAATTACAGTGCTACCCTAATATTCTCTCAGTTCATCACAATTACAATATCTCCTAACCAGCCTTGGTCCCTAAGTTGGCCCAAAGGTTATCTTAAGAGCGGGTGAGGTGGCGATGACGGGACTGGCTTCCTCCCTCACATCAAAACATACCTGTAAACGAGGCAGATGGATAGAGAGAGAGCATGATTAAGACGTTTTTTAAATTTTCTAATACGGTCAGTGATCATAATCATCAGGAAGTGAAATGCAAAACTGACCTTCGATCATTAACTCTGGGACTACTACATCTCTGTCTGTATTTCAATGTAAAGCATCTCTTCAAAAATACTTCCTGTTGACCCAACCACCTCTCACCTATGATCACGCTGTGCCCTCTGTGTCAGCCAGTTCAGATGGGGGAGGGGTTCACCAACACAGCTGATATAAGGGAGATGGGGGAGAGGGATGAAGTGAAGGAGAGAGACTGTCATTGTGTGTGTGGTCTCGCCTGGTGTCTACACTAAGTGGCTACATAGTACTTTATGCTGAATAACAGACACACGAGGACAAACAATAGAAGATAATGTCATTATTAGACATAAATACCACTTGAAGCTTGATGATGACTTGATCAATTGAATCAGCTGTGTAGTGCTAAGGCGGAAACAAAAATATGCACAGGTGTATGAAGCATTCTGATATGACACAGCTTGTGAGGTGTCAGGTTCGCCATTTATGTCATGGAAATATTGAATCAAATATTTCACAGATAACGGAACTTGTAAATTCAATTATACTTTACTACAAAAGTAACAGAAGAAGAGCAATTCCATGGAAGAACAGATCTCTCCAGTCTCAGTACTCTGCTTTTATACAGTTTTACCCTTACATAACAGTCACTCCACTTTATGTAAATTATTAATACCTTTTAGCCTTGGCCACCCTAATCTTGTTGTCTTGCTTAGTTTCCATTCTCTTACTGGCTCAGACATTAGGGCATAGATTCTATTGGTGGCGTGACACACAGACATGCACACTCCTACTGCAGGTCTAATGGTGCCTACAACTGATTAACTAATGTTCCTGTCCAAAGGTCTTCACAAGTTCAGGGCGATGTTGTCTATGTATGAATAACCCATGTGCATGTCCAGTAGCCTTCTGTCACGACTTCTGCCGAAGTCGATACCTCTCCTTGTTCGGGCGGTGTTCGGCAGTCGACGTCGCCGGTCTTCTAGCCATCGCCAATACATTTTTCATTTTCCATTTGTTTTGTCTCGTTTTTCCACACACATTTCCCAATTACTGGTCATGTATTTAATCCTCTGTTTCCCCCATGTCTTTGTGTGTGATTGTTTTTTGTTCATGTCGGTACATTTCCGTCTGGTTTTGTCCTTTTTTCACCCGTGTTTTGTGGCAACCGTTATTGTTCGCTCATTGGTACTGTTACTAGTGCTATTTTCTTGAGTAAAGTACGTTGTTCACTCATCTCTGCTCTCCTGCGCCTGACTTCATGCACCAGCTACACCCACCGCCTGACAGAATCACACACCACTATCATCATGAAGTCAGCAGGACCAGGTACCCCTGTTATTGGGGTCGAGGAGCGCGGCCAGGAGCAAGCGGCGATGCTCCATCATCTCGGCGCCACCATGGATCGCGTCCTACAGACTATGGATCGCTGGCAGAGAAAGGGAGGTCCTCCAGTGCCTCTGCCAGTGCAACCAAGGTCTCCACTACTTGCCCCTCTTTCACCTGGTCCCAGTGGGATTCATCTGGCCCTCCCTAGGGAGTGTGGTGGGACGGCTGTACAATGTCAGGGTTTCCTATTACAACTGGAGCTCTACCTAGCAACCGTTCACCCGGCGCCTTCAAACAGAGAGAGGGTGTCCGCCCTCGTCTCATATGCCTCTCAGGGAGAGCCCTGGAGTGGGCCAACGCCATGTGGGGAGAAGGAGAGGCTGCGCTGGACCACTTTGCAGCTTCCTGGCAGTCTTCGACCATCCGGTGAATGTCTCGTTCATCTGAGGCAGGGGACGAGGAGCGCCCAGGAGTTCGCTCTGGACTTCTGGACCCTGGACGCTGGCGTAGGATGGAACAACAGGGCCCTGATCAACCACTATCGTTGCAGTTCGCGCGAGGACGTCCTTCAGTAGTTGGCCTGCAGGGACACCACCCTCACTTTCGATTAGCTGGTGGACCTGTCCATAACCTGCTGGCTACCGCGGACATCCAGATCGGGGTCTGTCGGTTCCATCCCCCAGCACCACCGCTCCGACGCCCATGGAGCAGAGAGGAGGTTCTGTTTCATGCACTGTTTCATGCATCTGTGGCCGCAGAGGGCACACTGCCGGTCGGTGCTGGGGAGGTTCCTCTGGGAGTCGAGGCAGCAGGCAGGGCAGTCTTGCGTTACCTCAGGTGAACCGGCACCATGCTCACCCAGAGCTCTCTGTTGCTCACATTTTGAAGGTTACTTCTCCTGAGTTTTCCCCGCATCCCCAGCATAAGGAGCTCGTCGATTCAGGCACAGCTGGAAATTTCATTGACAGATCATTTGCCCATAGATTAGGCATCCCCATTGTTCCAGTGGATATGCCCTTCCCAAATCAAGCCGTAGACAGTCGACCATTAGTCCGGGTTGATTAGGGAGGTCACCGCGCCCCTGGGCATGGTGACGCAGGAGGGTCAAAAGGAGAGAATCACTCTCTTCCTTATTGATTCTCCTGCGTTGATCCCACTGTTTTGTGGCAACGGAGGGCTCTCAAGGGGTGGTCACGAGAGTGCTGGGGGAGGTGTTTAGGGGTTTCCGTTGGTGCTACTACGGTGGAAAGTCCAGACCAGGTCTCCACCGTGCACATTCCCCCTGAGTATGCTGATTTGGCTTTCTTCTTACAGAAGGCGACTCAATTACCACCCCATCGACAGGGGGATTGTGCGATAAATCTCCTGGTAGACGTCGCACTTCCCAGGAGTCACGTGTATCCCATGTCACAAGCGGAGACGGTGGCTATGGAGACAGATGTCTCCGAATCCCTGCGTGAGGGGTACATTCGGTCTTCCACTTCACGCGTCTCCTCTAATTTATTTTTTGTGAAGAAGAAGGAGGGGGGTCTGCGCCCGTGTATTGACTATCGAGGTCTAAATCAAATCACAGTGATCACCTCTCATCGCCACGGCGATTTAGTCAATGCATGGGGCGCCCTTCTTCACGAAACTAGATCTCAGGAGCGCGTACAACCTGGTGCATATCCGGTAGGGAGACGAGTGGGAGACAGTGTTCAGTACCACCTCAGGGCATTATGAGTACCTCGTCATGCAATACGGGTTGATGAATGCACCATCAGTTTTGCAAGCCTTTGTAGACGAGATTTTCAGGGACCTGCACGGGCAGGGTGTAGTGGTGTATATTGATGACATTCTGATATACTCCGCATGTGTCCCTGGTGCGCAGGGTGCTTGGACGATTATTGGAGCATGAGTTTGCCAATTACTACCGGAGGTTTATCCAGGGTTTTGGCCAGGTGGCGGCTCCCATTATATTCCCTCCTTACTCTATGTTTTGTCATTTTTTGCTTAGTATCACTAGGATTCCATTCAGTGACAGTTATCTGTTGAATCAACCTAACCCTTGCACAAAGGCCTGTCCATCCTTTTGGTAATGTTGCCCTTAATCTTTGCCCTCCACATACCCAGAAGAAATGTGCCACTACCACAGCCTGTTGTTCATTTGGTGCAATTAATGGTAGTACTAGAGTTTGATTATCGTGAGTAACTTCCGGGCTGCTTGTTACGTAGCCCTTTTCGGAGTGCCTGCGTTCCAATTTGCATCTGTAGTTAAGTGTCATGTGGTCTCAAGTGCCTTGAAACTTCCCCATCAGATGCTGTCCTTCTGTGCTGTTAAAACATTAATATGGTTGTTTATAATCTATTCAATACTCATGTAGGGCCTCTAACTTCTGTGCTTCCACCTGTACATCCAATTCTTGACACCATTTTCCCCAGCCGGTTGTAAAATCTTTGATAGGATGGATTATCCAAATATGACAAACATTGAGCTGGACAATGCCTTTCTGATCTTCTCAAATAACAAATGTTTTTATTAAAGTCAGCACAATCCTCATAATCATAAGGATTATGTACCACCACTAATTGTTTCAGTGGAGAGGGCGCACACAATAAGCTATTTGTTTGTCTTAATTTAGATGCTGTATATTGAGCCCATTCATGCCATACATTTTTTGCTACTTCTTTCAAAGATTTGTCCTTGTACAGTTCTGGGGTTGAATCATCAATTGGGGTACAGTCTCCTTTTCTTGACATAGACTGCTGGGATTGGTTAGAAGGTTCCAAATGTTTTGAAGGAACCCAACTGATTCTGATGTTTCTGGCATTTTCGTAATGGCAGTGGATGGTAGCTGGGTTGTTACTGCTGTTTTTACTTCAGTCATATCCCTTCTCTGTCTTGTCAGAGGCTCTAGAGTGGGGTCAATCTGGATGATAGTCACACTATCCCCTTCAGACCATTTAGTGCTAACTATTTCTATTACATATTCTTCACCTTCCTTTTGGTCACGCTTTTCCATGGTAATCAGCTTCTCCTTTGTTTATTCTTAGGTTACATCCTTTTGAGTCCCAGATAGCTTCTCCCTATGTTTGATGATGGGACCATCCACAGAGTGCTATTTCTGGTAGTTAATTAATTGAGAGGGACCTCTGAACTTCTACTTCTGTTATTGTTTGGGGTGGAATGGGGGATGCTGATCCTATTCTTTTCCAAAGGAGATTTGGAAGAAACCTGTTTTCTTATTCTATATTTGGCATACTGTATGGTTATAGGTGGGTCTGTTACCGTTTCTTCTAGGTTTGCCAGTGTCGCTGTCCAGGACATTCCATCACCCCTCAGCTGTTCTGGATTCCATTGTCTATTGGGGAGACTATGTAAGGGCTGAGAAGTTGATGGTGGGGAAGTCTCCTTCCCCTTCTCATGGTGGTATTTCTTCATTCCATTGGAATGGGCTTCCGCCAGGGGTATCTGCCAGAGTAGGTATGTCATCAGGATTAACAAGCATGTCACTCCTCCCCATTCCTGGATTCTCTGGCAATTGGAAGTTTCTCCTAGATCCGCCTCTCCTTCGGCTTCTTCCTAGCTCCTGCCTGGCGTGTCGACCTCCTCTGCTCCCGTTCCCTCCGGACACCTGCCTGGTGTATCAACATCCTCTGCGTCCTCATGGCTCGGTGGTCGCCCCCTTCTCCCTGCCGGGACTCTAGTGCAGTGGTTTAGATGGTACCACATATTGCTTCCTTTCACCTGGACAGCTGTTGGTGTTACTAGGACCACCTCAAAGGGATCCTCTCTCCTTGGCTGGTTCCACTTCCTCCGGAACACTCGGATGTAGACCAGATCTCCTGGTATCACTGGACAGTGACCCTCCGGTCCTGGTTCAGGCACCTGCTTCTTTTCCTGGAGATAAATAGCTTCATGTATCTCAGTTAGTTGTGTCACATACTCTTTTATCTCTGTTTGCAGTTGTTCTAACGAAGGACCTTTGTAGGACCCTCCTAGAGTTGGCACAGGCATGGGTCGACCCGTAGCCATTTCATGCGGGGTTAGGTGCATGCTTCAGTTAGTTTCCATGTGACAGCTCATTAAAGCAAGCGGTAGTGCATCTACCCAATTAACTTCTTGCTGACAGGGGGCAGTATTTTCACGTCTGGATGAAATGCATGCCCAAATTCAACTGCCTGCTACTCATTCCCAGAAGATAATATATGCATATTATTAGAAAACACTCTGAAGTTTCTAAAACTGTTTGAATCATGTCTGTGAGTATAACATAACTTATTTAGCAGGCGAAACCCAGAGGACAAACCATTCAGATTTTTTTCAATGGAATTTCATTGAGAATCCAGATTTCTAAGGGACCTTCTTGCAGTTCCTATCACTTCCACTGGATGTCAACAGTCTTTAGAAATTGGTTGAGGTTATTCCTTTGTGTAGTGAAGAAGTACGGCCATCATAAACGATGGTCACTTGAAGTGTACTGTTAGATAGAGGCGCGTGACTAGAAAGCTAGCTTCAGTTTGTTTTCTTCCTGTATTGAACACAGATCATCCCGTCTACAATTTTATCGATTATTTACGTTAAAAAATAGCTAAAGTTGTATTACAAAAGTAGATTGAAATGTTTTGGCAAAGTTTACAGGTAACTTTTGAGATATTTTGTAGTCACGTTGAGCAAGTTGGAACCGGTGTTTATCTGGATCAAACGCGCCAAATAAATGGACATTTTGGATATATATCGACGGAATTAATCGAAAAAAAGGACCATTTGTGATGTTTATGGGACATATTGGAGTGCCAACAAAATAAGCTTGTCAAAGGTTAGGCATGAATTCTATTTTTATTTCTGCGTGTTGTGTCGCGCCTGGCGGGTTGAATTAATTATTTTCATGTGTTTGTTTGATGGGGTCTGTCCTCAGATAATAGCATGGTTTGCTTTCGCCGTAAAGCCTTTTTGAAATCTGACACTGTGGCTGGATTAACAAGAAGTTCATCATTAAACTGATGTATTTGTAATTGCCAGGGGAAATGCAGAGTGCCAGATTCAAATAAAATGCTATAAAATTCAAACTTTCATTAAATCACTCATGTAAGAGACTCAATTAAAGCTACACTCGTTGTGAATCCAGCCAACATGTCAGATTTTAAAAATGCTTTTCGGCGAAAGCATAAGAAGCTATTATCTGATAGCCTGCACCATCTGCACCAGCAGTGAACAAAGGAGCTAGCATATTACAACCCTGCAGGCGCTACACAAAACGCTGAAATAAAATATAAAACATGCATTACCTTTGACGAGCTTCTTTTGTTGGCACTCCAATATGTCCCATAAACATCACAATTGGTCCTTTTGTTCGATTAATTCCGTCAATATATATCCAAAATGTCCATTTATAAAGCGCTTTTGATCCAGAAAAAAACAGCTTACAAAAACGCAACGTCACTACAAAATATTTCAAAAATTGCCTATAAACTTTGCCAAAATATTTCAAACTACTTTTGTAATACAACGTATTTTTAAACGTTGATAATCAATCAAATTGTAGACGGGGCAATCTGTATTCAATACAGGAAAGAAAACAAACTAGCACTCACAAAAGTGTCCCCAGTTCGGGGTTGGCCTACTTCATTGCATAAAGGAATAACCTCAACCAAATTCCAAAGACTGCCGACATCCAGTGGAAGCGGTGGCAAAGACAATAAGGGAACAGAGAGGGGGGTTTTGCCTGCTACATAAGTTCTGTTTTACTCACAGACATGATTCAAACAGTTTTAGAGACTTCAGAGTGTTTTCTATCCGAATCTATAATAATAATAATAATATAATATAATAATATAATAATAATATGCATATATTATATTCTTGGCATGAGTAGCAGGAAGTTGAATATTTATCCAAAAGTGATAATTCTGTCCCCTAGCTTCAAGAGGTTAACATTGCCACATTCAGAAACTACTCTCACCTACAATAACGACATACTTTGCACATGAACCGCTGCCCACTTTGAGCAAGAAATCATGAATGTGTTTACGTGAAATGCCTGGGTTCAACAGGGATCTCTCGGGGGCATGGAGTGGCCTTGGAAAGGGTGTTGGGCATTTTCGCGGCACACTTCTAAGGCTCTGATTGTCCAAAACTCTTCTACTGTTGTCTTTCTTCGTAGTTGTCCATGATCCAGTGACTTGTCGTGTAGCCCTGAACAGAACTACAGAGTTGATTTTCCTTCCATTCGCTCTTGAAGATGCTTCTTTGAAGATAGGCTAGCCAGCCGTATCGATGGTTTCCCAGTGGGGTGATGAGATTAGCGTAATATGATGGTTTGAGCAGAGCAACAGGATGGTCCTAGTTAAATTCGATTTTGAAGATACTTTACTTAGAACAGCTAATCAGCTGTTCCAGTGATTGTCCGGGAGGTGGTTTTATTGTCTCCACCTCATGTTGAGATTCAAAGTTCAAGTTCTGGTTCCATGTGTTTTTTTCTTAACCCATCATTTATACCTTTTTCTCGAAAGGGGCAGTTCCGGCAGGCAGGCTGGCACGCTCCCTGACCTCACTCCAGGGCGGTGATTACTCACTGTGCAAAGTTATGGAATACAATTTTCTCTTATAACTTCTCAAATCACATTCCTCTCTTAATAAAATCTCTTTCATCATTTACCATATTACATGCATTGCCCATTGTATGGAAACTTCATCCATGTAGTGGGTATACTTTCCAAGTTACAGTATTTCATGACATTTTTAATGACATTACACATTTTTTTTTTACATTAGTGTTCTATTGATTGCCTCTGACCATTCCCCATGTTCTACATTAGAAATATTGTTTCAGTATTCGCTTTTGAATGTGTTATTAGTTTCAGCGGAAAAAGGTCTGTTGAGACAAAGCACATTCCTTTGGTAAATTTTGAGAGCACAGGCCTGGATCTTCTCTCTTGATTTATAACAGGACGTGAGTTGTTATTAATCCCCACTAGTTTTTTCCTTTCCCGAGTGAAAATTATTCCTTGCAATCCTGATCTGACCTATTTGGATTCTCGTGGACAGTCATGACAATATTGTGAATTACCCTTAGTTGGTGGTTGGAGTGTGTGTGTGTGTGTGTGTGTGTGTGTGTGTGTGTGTGTGTGTGTGTGGGGTGTGTGTGTGTGTGTGTGTGTGTGTGTGTGTGTGTGTGTGTATGTGTGTGTTGAGGGGGCTGGTAGGGTCTGTAGGTCATGGTCTGAGCCCTGTCTCAACAACACAGCGTCTGTGCCTCCACCTTCAATACATAGAGCCATGCATTCATACTTGCCACCCATCCATCAGTCCTCTCAATCCTAGTCAGTCAGGCTATTACACTGGAACGTGTGTGTGTGTGTGTGTGTGTGTGTGTGTGTGTGTGTGTGTGTGTGTGTGTGTGTGTGTGTGTGTGTGTGTGTGTGTGTGTGTGTGTGTGTGTGTGTGCATTGTGTGTGCATACGTGTGCACATGCATGACTATTGGAAATGTTACAGTCCCAAGACAATAGCATTCCACTTGAAAAACATATTAGAGTGTTGGATTATTGTAGTCCTGAACTGTTTGTGAGCAATATGGAGGACAGTTTGTTCTATGTCACTGTCTCAAGTTAGAACACTGCATCCTAAGAGCCTCAAAAGGGCTTTGTGTAGCTGCTGGAGTTTAGAACCCTTATCCACATTTAGAACCCTTATCCACTGCACTTCACACATTATTTTATTTATTTAAACTTTATTTAACCAGGTAGGCTAGTTGAAAACAAGTTCTCATTTACAACTGCGACCTGGCCAAGATAAAGCGAAGCAGTTCGACACAAACAACAACACAGAGTTACACATGGAACAAACAAACATACAGTCAATAATACAGTAGGAAAAGTCTATATACAGTGTGTGCAAATGAGGTAAGATAAGGGAGGTAAAATAAAATAGGCCATAGTGGCGAGGTAATTATGACATTGAAATGTAACACTGGAGTGATAGATGTGCAGAAGATGAATGTGCAAGTAGATATACTGGGGTGCAAAGGAGCTAAATAAATAAATAAATACAGTATGGGGATGAGGTAGTTTGGTGGGATATTTACAGATGGGCTATGTACAGGTGCAACGATCTGTGAGCTTCTCTGGTGCTGGTGCTTGAAATTAGTGAGGGAGATAAGAGTCTCCAGCTTCAGTGATTTTTGCAATTCGTTCCAGCAATTGGCAGCAAAGAACTGGAAGGAAAGGTGGCCAAAGGAGGAATTGGCTTTGGGGGTAACCAGTGAAATATACCTACTGGGGCGCGTGCTGCGGGTGGATGCTAGTATTGTGACCAGTGAGCTGAGATAAGGCGGGGCTTTATCTAGCAAAGACTTACAGATGACCTGGAGCCAGTGGGTCTGGCGACGAGTATGAAGCGAGGGCCAGCCAACGAGAGCATACAGGTTGAAGTGGTGGGTAGTATATGGGGCTTTGGTGACAAAACAGATGACATTGTGATAGACTGCATCCAATTTGTTGAGAAGAGTGTTGGAGGCTATTTTGTAAATGACATCGCCGAAGTCGAGGATCGGTAGGATTGTCAGTTTTATGAGGGTATGTTTGGCAGCATGAGTGAAGGATGCTTTTTTGCGAAATAGGAAGCCGATTCTAGATTTTATTTTAATGTGGGTCTGGAATGTGGGTCTGGAAGGAGAGTTTACAGTCTAACCATACACCTAGGTATTTGTAGTTGTCCACATATTCTAGGTCAGAACCGTCCAGAGTAGTGATGCTAGACGGGCGGGCAGGTGCGGGCAGCGATCGGTTGAAGAGCATGCATTTAGTTTTACTTGCATTTAAGAGCAGTTGGAGGCCACAGAAGGATAGTTGTATGGCATTGAAGCTCATCTGGAGGTTAGTTAGTACAGTGTCCAAAGAATGGCCAGAAGTATACAGAATGGTGTCGTCTGCGAAGAGGTAGCTCAGAGAATCACCAGCAGCAAGAGCAACATCATTGATGTATACAGAGAAGAGAGTCGGTCCGAGAATTGAACCCTGTGGCACCCCCATAGAGACTACTAGAGGTCCGGACAACAGGCCCTCTGATTTGACATACGGAACTCTATCAGAGAAGTAGTTGGTGAACCAGGCAAGGCAGTCATTTGAGAAACCAAGGCTGTTGAATCTGCCAATAAGAATGTGGTGATTGACAGGGTCGAAAGCCTTGGCCAGGTCGATGAACATGGCTGCACAGTATTGTCTCTTATCGATAGCAGTTATGATATCGTTTAGGACCTTGAGCGTGGCTGAGGTGCACCCATGACCAGCTCAGAAACCAGATTGCATAGTGGAGAAGGTATGGTGGGATTCGAAATGGTCGGTGATCTGTTTGTTAACTTGGCTTTCGAAGACCTTAGAAAGGCAGGGTAGGATAGATTTAGGTCTGTAGCAGTTTGGGTCTAGAGTGACTCCCCCTTTGAAGAGGGGGATGACCGTGGCAGCTTTCCAATCTTTGGGGATCTCAGATGACATGAAAGAGAGGTTGAACAGGCTAGTAATAGGGGTTGTAACAATTTCAGCAGATAATTTTAGAGGGTTCAGATTGTCTAGCCCGGCTGATTTGTAGGGGTCCAGATTTTGCAGTTCTTTCAGAACATCAGCTGTCTGGATTTAGGTGAAGGAGAAATGAGGGAGGCTTGGGCGAGTTGCTGTGGGGGGTGCAGGGCAGTTGACCGTGGTAGGGGTAGCCAGGTGGAAAGCATGGCCAGCCGTAGAAAAATGCTTATTGAAATTCTCAATTATAGTGGATTTATCAGTGGTGACAATGTTTCCTAGCCTCAGTGCAGTGGGCAGCTGGGAGGAGGTGCTCTTATTCCCAATGGACTTTACAGTGTCCCAGAACTTTTTTGAGTTTGTGCTACAGAATGCAAATTTCTGCTTGAAAAAGCTAGCCTTAGCTTTCCAAACTTCCCTGAAAAGTTGCATATCATGGGGGCTATTCGATGCTAATGCAGTACGCCACAGGATGTTTTTGCGCTGGTCATGGCAGTCTGGTCTGGAGTGAACCAAGGGCTATATCTGTTCCTGGTTCTACATTTTTTGAATGGGGCATGCTTATTTAAGATGGTGAGTAAGGCCATTTTAAAGAATAACCAGTTATCCTCTACTGACGGGATGAGGTCAATTAGAAGGCCTGCTCTCTGAAGTGTATTAGGGAGCATTTGACACTGATGAGGGGTGGTCGTTTTACCGCAGACCCATTACGGATGCAGGCAATGAGGCAGTGATCGCTGAGATCTTGGTTGAAGACAGCAGAGGTGTATTTAGAGGGCAAGATGGTTTGGATGATATCTATGAGGGTGCCCGTGTTTATGTGCTAAAGCAGTGAATAAAACAAACTTGGGGAGGAGGCTTCTAATGTTAACATGCATGAAACCAAGGCTTTTACGGTTACAGAAGTCAACAAATGAGAGCGCTTGGGGAATGGGAGTGGAGCTAGGCACTGCAGAGCCTGGATTAACTTCTATATCACCAGAGGAACAGAGGAGGAGTAGGATAAAGGTACGGCTAAAGGCTATTAGAACTGGTCGTCTAGTAGGTTCAGAACAGAGAGTTAAAGGAGCAGGTTTTTGGGCGCGATAGAATAGATTCAAGGCATAATGTACAAACAAATGTATGGTAGGATGTGAATACAGTGGATGTAAACCTAGGCATAGAGTGACGATGAGAGAGATATTGTCTCATCACCTTTTAACCAGGTGATGCCACCGCATGAGTGGGAGGTGGAACTGAAGTGTTAGCTAAGGCATATTGAGCAGGGCTAGAGGCTCTACAGTGAAATAAGACAATAATCACTAACCAGAACAGCAATGGACAAGGCATATTGACATTAGGGAGAGGCATGCGTAGCCGAGTGATCATAGGGGTCCAGTGAGTAGTTAAGCTGGCTGGAGACGGGCCTCCCGGGTGGCGCAGTGGTTAAGAGCGCTGTACTGCAGCGCCAGCTGTGCCATCAGAGTCCCTGGGTTCGCGCCCAGGCTCTGCCGTAACCGGCCGCGACCGGGAGGTCCGTATGGCGAACGCACAATTGGCCTAGCGTTGTCCGGGTTAGGGAAGGCTTGGTCGGTAGGGATGTCCTTGTCTCATCACGCACCAGCGACTCTCGTGGCGGACCGGGCGCAGTGCGCGCTAAGGTTGCCAGGTGCACGGTGTACCCTCCGACACATTGGTGCGGCTGGCTTCCGGCTTGCGCGCTGTGTTAAGAAGCAGTACGGCTGGTTGGGTTGTGTATCGGAGGACGCATGACTTTCAACCTTCGTCTCTCCCGAGCCCGTACGGGAGTTGTAGCGATGAGACAAGATAGTAGCTACTACAACAATTGAATACCATGAAATTGGGGAGAAAAAGGGGTGAAAATTCAAAAAAAAAAAAAAAAAAAAAAAAGCTGTCTGGAGACATAGCGGGCTGGGGCTAGCAAGCTAGCAGAGGGGCCTTAGAGGGACATCGCGATGGAGAGGCCTGTTGGAAAAAGAACCCTCGGGCAGATTACGTCGGTAGTCCAGTCGTGATGGATTAGCAAGGCTTCGTGTAGTAGCGCTCAACACTCTCTCCATCACCTGCAATTGCCTGGTGCCAGACAAACACACAAGTGCACGCATGCACACACGCACACCACCAACA